>NW_008658158.1:0-30768 GCF_000695815.1 Acanthisitta chloris | reverse complement strand
TATATATCAGAAGCAAATTTTGTTCAGTGAACAAAAGATGTAGAATGGAGGATTTTGAACCCTCAAACCAATTCTGTTCTGCCTCCAAGAACTGGCACACTGAAACTGATGTATATTGGCCACTATAATAAAAGACCAGGACGCAGCCTTGCAGATCTGTATCCACACTTCCTCTTCTTTCTCTTTGAAAATGGTTTGCAGAGCCATAACAGTTAGCTCTACCAAACTGTGCTTTTCTTCCCTTTTTCTTTAAGATCCTCCAAGGAGCCTAATATTCAGTGCTTCTTGGGGCACACCTGGTGTTAGCAAGTCAGTCCTCAGCAGGGAAGAAAGCAGACACTGCCCTGAGCACCTAACCAAGTTGAGAGGACACTTTCAGATAAACGTGTTCTGCAATTGGACACTCTTCTTTGAACAGTAACCACAAGCAAAAGGACAAAGTATGGAAATTTTTGAAAATGTGAGTCCTCAAGCCATGAGAAACAAGAATAGGACATCTGGACTGCAGGCCCTCATCACAGATCCTGTAAGACTATTGGATATTCAGCATATTTAGTTCCTAATTAGAGGGTTTTCACAATACTGTATGGTCAAGAACTGCCTTAGAAACTTCTCCTCAGAGCTGGCTCCTACACCTGTGGGAATGGTCATGCTCCTGCTGTCTTCCCTGTAATGGGTATGCCAGCCAAACTGAATACATCACAACAGCATTGCCACTTCCCATCACATTCATTCCTCTTAAATAGCACTTATCTCTTCCGTGATGTCAGCCCTCTCACGTGCCATAGTGTTTTGCTGCAGTTTTAGCTACAGGATAATGAGAAATATGAACTGTGTTTTAATGTACCTGTTGTTTTGGGGTTGGTTTTGTTTGTTTGTTTGTTTTTGAGTTTTTCTTGACTTTTTGGTTAGTTTTTTTTCTCTAAAGCAATAGTCTCAGCATTATTTAATTAAAAATTTTATTTGGTTGTGCCATCAATATATATTCCGGCATTTGCATTGCTTTCATTCATGTCATGACAAAATTGCTTGATTAGAAAGAATTATGTAACTGCAGTACTTATATGCACAACATGAACATTTACATATACACATTCTGCTGTGTTCTCTACACTGAAGTAAGAAATGCTGGGGTCTCAGAACATTGCTTCATATTGAGGTGCAGCTGAAGCTCAGAACAAAACAACTGGAGAGAATTAGGTTTAAAGCACTGGAATTGCCTAAGGATAATGTTAGCAATGATGATGATTTATACTATACTGCAGGGACATGTATAATTCTATGCTGATTAAAATAAGAAAATCGTAGTCATCTCAGTTTAAATTTTCCAGACTTAGACTCTTAGACTCTGTTTTTCAACTAATTTAAGAAAACAATGCTAATACGCAGGAGAGAGACAGAAGCAAGCTGAATAAAGGTGTACAGTAGCTTTGGGCTTAAAGTAGGGAGCACCATTGGGACAAAAACCGTTCTGTGTCAATAGTGTATACATACACACACAAAGGCAGGAAAAGAAAGGGGAATCATCCACACAAGTTTGGAGGCCCAGCTATGCTTTCCATTACCCCTGTTCTGGAAAACAGAAAAGGAGCTGCAGGGTGCTCACTGCCCAGTTGGTGACAGTTGCTGGGTTCCAGTGCCTTCTCCTCACAATGATAAAGCATAAAGGTGCAGAGATGTGCCTTGGAAGAGTTTTTTTCTTGGACTTGATTTCTTTACGCTGCTTTTTCAGTTAGATGAAACTCAGAAGTACAACTAGAAGAGGCCCTTAGAGTAGTGTCACCTGGCACTATGGGGACAGATTGGTTCTTTGGGGATCCTATGCAGAACAACGACAGCACCAGGGGTCAGGAGCAGAGGGCACTGGTCACAAATAGATGTGGGTCCTCCTTGAAGTCAGCAAAATTTAGCTTGTGATAAAATGCTATACATGTAAATGCCCTGTATATTATGACCACGCAAAGGAAAATTGGTTTGTAATCCGAAAATATGATGACACTAAAGCTTGTTCTAGCACAGTCCTTAAACACTCTTCAGAAGTAATGCCTTCGTAATTCCTTTGTAAAGCTCCATCACACAAACATATACCTCAATATAACCTGTCACAACCTTGCTGGACATATTCACATGGGTATTTTTCCCCTGCAGAAAAATCATTTCAGTTTCATGAATGGTAACCATGGAAATGTCAGATCAGCCAAGGTTTCAGAAGCAAGACTTGTTTCTCACGCTTCACTTTCCCAAAGCATGTTTAATATAATGGATATAATAAACATCAAGTACCTTAAATTGTTCAAGCATTTAGTTATAGTCTTTGGACACACACCTAGTACTAAGCCTGTACTGTCCTAGCTGCAAGCTTTCAACAACTGCAGGACACAACTACAGCCAAAGGATCTTCCTTGGTATCTGCTTCTTTCTTGAATGCTTTAACAGCAATTTGGGTGCATTGTGCTGCTGAACATGATGCATAAGCATTATCCACTATTTTCACCAAAAGTGTGTGTGGTTAGCAATCTTTCCTGGCTGCTGCACTCAGATTTAGAGCAATTGTACAGAGGGAAGAGGAAGGGGTTCCAGAACGAGGCAGAGAGGGAGAAATGCACAGAGGGGAGAGGCTCTGCTCACAGCAGAAAGCAGACTTCAGCCATACTGCAGAGAAATCTCTGGGGAAAAAAACACCTGCAAGAAACCCCTAAGAGCCTAGAGGGATTGTATGGTATCTCTCCCACCCCAAAAAAATAAAAATCTCTGAAAGCTGCTGCTGTGCAAGTAGAAACAAACAACTTACAGAACACGAATACAAAAGTCAGATTTGACTTTAGAACTTCGACCTTAATCTGCCTATACACCAGCACCGAGACTTCCCAATTTCCAGAACTAACATGCTCTAATTAGATAACCTTATTTCTAACCAAATGTATATTTAGGGACTAGAACACTCTCCTGCCTCTTGGTATGTATAATTGCAAGTAGAAACAAACAACTTACAGAACACGAATACAAAAGTCAGATTTGACTTTAGAACTTCGACCTTAATCTGCCTATACACCAGCACCGAGACTTCCCAATTTCCAGAACTAACATGCTCTAATTAGATAACCTTATTTCTAACCAAATGTATATTTAGGGACTAGAACACTCTCCTGCCTCTTGGTATGTATAATTTTAAGTGAGGTGAGTTTCAGCAGTGCAGGAGGAACTAGATTCAGCCCTAGACTGAGCAGTGTTTCAATATGGTATTTAATGTAGGGTTGCAGTGTTAGGTTTTTTTCTTAGAAAAGGACAAATGGATTGGAAATAAAGCAGATAATATGAGTTTTGTAAAGTATAGGTAGAAAAATACAATATACGTTTTCTATCTTTATCATCTTCCAAGCACAGATAGACAAAACCAAATTAAAATTGGTGAAAGTATTGACCTCATACTAAAACTGATATAAAGATATTGGAAAGACAAATAAAAAGAGTGTGAAGTTAGTGGTGCATTTGCTACTGTATCTGCCTATGAATAACATACTGATATATAACAGTTTGCTATTACTTTCTGAAATACCTCTATTCTTCTGAGAAGGTCAACAAATAAAGGAAGAAAGCCAAATACATACCCAGTGTTTGCCCATTTGTCAGGAAATACCTCTACAAGACTTCTGAAAACATCTACTATGAGCTGCAAAAAAACCTGAGTGACTTGGGGAATTCCACCACGTTTTTCAAACAGTGAATTTTCAGCTGTGTGAATTCTCCACCAGCAGCAACAGTGATAATCTTCCTTGAATAAACTTACATGCTTCTCCTTCGGGGTGTAGTTTCATATTACACTTAATTCAATCTAACAGCAGGCGGAGGCCAGAGGGGGTAGACCTGCTTTCTCCCTGCTTTTCTGACTCTTACCTTGTGTTAAATTTAGTAATTGTGCAACTCTATAGTGACTTCTATCAGCTTGCTGATCTGATGGAAAACTCAGAGGTTTTCATGACTTAGCTTTCCCTCCAAGCAGAGAACCTTTAGCGTCACAAGTCAAACTCAGAAGAGGAAGGAAAAGGAGCATAGAGCTACTCTCTAGTGCTTCTCATACTACACTGCAATGCATGAGCTGAGCAGGTGCTGCATTGTCATCATGAACAGGAAAACCTTGGTCTTTGAAGACCCTAAACAACCATCAGACTTTGAAGGCAGCAAAACAGACATATCTCTATTACAGAGATCCTGAGCTCATTTTCATATGGAAACCAAGCACTGATCTTTCCACTTATTTGAATACTCATACCCTCAGACCCAAGATCACCACACCGGAGTCCTGAAGGACAGTGAATTTCCCAGCATTGTTGAACCCCACAGAAGACCCTTGTAAAGAAACTGCACTGTGAAAAAGCTCCCTGCTTCTGCTGAGGAATTGAGCAGAGTAGGGTGGTGGTAACAGAGACTACCAACAGCTCCCAAACAGCAAAATAACCAGTCAGGTCTAGAATCCATCTAGGGGTTTGAGTCATGAGCATCAGGAGACAGGGCTGGGGACAGGGCTAAAGACAAGCTACACTGCATGTCCAAGATCTATCCAGGACACAAGTCACCCATAACATAAGTTCAAGGTCCACCCAGGTGACACAGCAATACACAGGACTGAAGACAAGGCTACCTACAATGGACACACAGTGCTCATCCAGGAGACAGGGTGGAAACAGGTACACCTACAAATTGGCTTTGTGCCCTTAGGACACTGACATTTAGTCCCAGTGCCATACATTTTCTTGCTGAAAGCTAGCCCACAAGGACAGACATGGAAAGTATTCTAGAACCCTAAGCATTACTAGGGCATCATTCTGCAAATTTCTCTTGCAGGTGGGGCCAAGGATACCCACACTTCATTTATTTACCATTGGCCCCTGAATGCCTTACCAAATACTATGTTGACAGCAGACAAAGAACACTATCATAGGTAACTTAAATTGCTCTGGGTAGGGTAATGAAATGGAAATCACATTAAAGATACCAGTGTAGAGCAATGTAATGTTGACACACTCATTTCAAGCACGACCTGCCTATACATTTATAGAATAACATAAGCAAACTGAAAAGCAAGTTCTGTGTCACTGTCACTCTCACAGCCAGTCTGCAAGTGCAGTCATCTTGTACAAAGCTCAGAGAGAACAAATATATTGCCACTTGGCTGCAGCACTTGGCAAAAATTGACAATGCTATTTATCAGGGAAGCAGTACACATTTTCTGCAGGTAAAGCACTGGAATACATTCACAAAGGCTTTTCAGGTCTAATTATTTCAGAGAACACTTAAATAGTCCTCATTAAATAATTCCTGGCCTTTTCATTTGATAGAGCTCTTCTCTTTTAAAGGTACTCTCTAAAAACGTCTGTCAAAGCCTTGTATTTACAGTCAATAGTTTCCATTGAAATGTGATCTTTCCTTAGCACCACTTACATTTTATTACACAGTTATCCTACGTACAAGGGAGCAATGACTGCTGCCTTGCTACAGCACAACAACTGTCACTGATACGTCTTTATCGTGATACAAGAGCAAGCAGAAATTCAAAGTTTCAAGTGCAAAGCAGATTAGAACAATGAAAAATTCATAAGTGGAATTAGAACCAAAAGGAACAGTTGGTGTTCTTATCAGAGTTTGATGTTAGGAGAGATTTTAGTGCTTTCTGAATGATAAATAGCAGTTTCACACCCAAGAACATTTGCAGCAGCCCACAAAACCACAGAAACAAAGGGTACATCAGAGCCTGTGGACCCGGGAGTGTTTCCTAATAGCTGAGACTGACTGCAACCAGACTACTGGTTACAATGAAATATCAGTGAGCACTATGACCTCAAGCACCTTGGATTCCACTTGAAAGGAACTTGGCTAAATAGTGATAGAGCTATGACCAGACACCCAGAACTCCATGTCTGGACGACTAAGTGCAATGAGACAAAATGACCCTGCAAGGCACACACAGCCAGTCACTACAGAAACCTTTCCGTTTTCTCTATTCCCCAAATCGTATTAGTGTTCAGTCTGCAGCTAGTCTCAGAGTGTTCAGACTCTGCAGGGTACAAACTCAATTTTCTATCTAAGCTGCCACATGACCTAAGATTTCAAGAACAGAGTATTCTAAGAGTCTACACTCAAAACATCAGTAATTAAAAACAAGGTCCACATGGAAGATATTATATTCCTTCTATAAAAAAATAGATTCTCTATAAATACAACTGGAACAATTCATTGTATCAAAACTATCATAATTTTGAATGCCATTGAGCACTGTCTTTAATAATTATGAATTATTTGGAACACTTGAGCTTTTAGGTTTTTTTACTTACTACATACTCAAAGTCTCAGAGAAAAGCTGGAAATCACTGAAGGACTCACAATATGTTTTTAAAGAGTCACCTGATATTACTTTAATTAATTGAAAACATAATTTTGATTCTGAGGAAATTGGAGAAACAGCTATTTATGTAAAATATATTTCCTGTAGTAATTATTTGATAGTTTATGAACTTAGCTCAAATATGAAAACAATGATATGCTGCAACATTGAAACAAATTTAATTTGAGCAGTAGGATACTTCTTTTCTTATAGTCATAGTCTGGAATCCCTATGGTTGCCATAATTTCTAATAATGTAGTAAGTTTGTTTTAACCTTGTTTCAAAAAAGATATATAGGGAAAATCACCAGCAGTATTTAAAAAAACCAATGCTGTCAAAATTGACATTTGAAGGCATTTTGAACTAAGTCCAAAAAGTAAGCAATGTCATTTTAGATGCCATATTTCTCATAAGAGACTATTTGTCCTCATGTATTTGAATCTCTTTTTTCTTAATGTTAATAGTTTTGCCCCCTGATGCCACCAAAAGGCCATCAAGATGACAGTGGAAAAGATAAGAAAAGTCACTCTGACTGTGCATAGTGTCCTGCTACATAAGTAAAGAAACTTTATTCCACATTCATTGCTCCTTCCCTCCCTCCCCATTTCTTTCATTGCAAGCTTTCTGCTCAAGGAGAAGTGGCCAAGCTTTTCCAAGCAGTAGCTGATGGTGAATCTTTCCCATCAGGCTTCATGCTATCACATTGCAAACCCATAGGCCTGAAAGATCCTAGTTTTAGAAACTCTCCAACTTAAAAATAAAGGAGGTATCACAGTGTGACAATCTTGGCAAAGCGCTGATGCCACAGAAGAGAATGGCTGCCTTGGCAGAACTGAATGCTTCATTCAGCCCCTGCCCTTCCTCCATGCAAATAAAGCTTTTTTCTTTTCTTTTTTTTTTTTTCCCCTCCCATTCTCCTGCATGTGGGACCATAACAAAAGAACTGAAAGAAGGAAATCAGCTTGTCTCCATGGGGTACAGCATCTAGGTCCCATTCTTTTAAGAAGAAGCATGACAATTCAACAGAGAAGTAAAACTCCAATACTCTCTGTACAAACTGTGTTATGAAAAGTAATTAAGATTTCACCTTGGACCATAAAAATGGTCCATAAGAAAATGACCTTGAATTTCTGCCTTGACACTTTGTAAAATTTTATTCCTACAGATTTTCAAGGGTCTGATGTTACACAAAAGAGAACCTGTAATCTAATACAGATCATTTAAATTTTTCTGAGATTGTATTGGCTGTTTCAAAGCCTCTGCATTCTCTTGCAAATCCATCTTACAAGAAGGACCAATATCAACCCAATGCTGTAAGGGGATTTGGGTTTTTTTTTTTAAGATTAACCTCTAACCATGGCATAGTAAGTCAAAGTAGATACTGCCAAGCTTGTGAAAATCAGTGTCAAAGCAAATCTACAGAATATACTTTCATCCATGCATTTAGTATCTTTATTTTTACTTGCATAGTTCTTTTCCATAAAAATGATGCAACATTTAAACAGGCAAAAATTAAAGGTCATTTTCTAACTTCTTTACCCAACCAATAGCACTGAAAATTAATGAGAGGTCACTGAATTGAAGACCAGCTGCAAGATTTGTATCTTCCATTAAAAGGCTTCCTGCCTGCTTACAAGTCACATTGCACAGTATTCTCTTTGAGATTTGGCTGCAGTAAAATTAACCATCAGTCAAAATGGATTTAATGGATTAATTTTTTAACAGATTACTTGCAAACTTCAGCAACATTAGTGCAAGTCTTTCAGACTGAGCAATTCAAAGGAACTTAAGGCAGGAAGGCAAGCACATTTCATCATTTGCTGCAGTAAGTGCATGTGTTTGCATATAATATTGTATTGTCAAGAAATGGAGTATGAGGTATTTCTGACAGGCCTTCAGGGAAGTACTTTATTCATTCAGACTGCAAGTATCTATGAAAGAGTTTCCAAACTTTACTAACTCTTGTCTTGTAGGCCCAAATTCTGACCTGGGAGCCATTACTGAATGGAGCATGTTAGTGGAACATACAGGAGACTATATGCATATTTTTCATCGTCATGAAGTGATGAAAAAGCTTAAGGACACAAAGTGATTGATTATTCCTGCAAAAGCAAAGAACAAGATACCTCCAAAAGCCCAAAGAGGAAGTTGTAAGGAGACTCTGTTTTAACTGAAGAAAGTAGATTGGAAAGCCCCATACTTACTCGTAGATCTACTGAGAACCAGAGGTGACCAACAGAGATAAAAAAAATCTCCATCCTTTTAGACACAACTTATTTTTCAGAGTGGGTTACTTGGTAAGAAATTGCAGTTATTAAGATTTCAAGGCACTTGGGTTTTGAAAATCACAAATATGACTTCACTCTAGTAAAATAAATTATTACCTCATCAGACATTCTACGGTAGCAAAACCACTGAATCAGACGGAACAGATAACTGCTCATCAAAAGACCTACACCATGCCAGTATCAATAAAGACAAAAGGGGGAAGAGAAGAAAGGGCTGTGAATATGACAAGAAGCTAAAGCAGAACTGAAATGTTAAGAGAAATACATAAGCAGCTGAAAACATTAGATTGCAAGAAGTCCAGAAAATTATATTAACAATATTCTAGTAATTTTTTTTATGAGAAGCCTCCTGTTACATTTCACAAGCTAAAATCAAGTCATCTGAACTCTGCACGCGAAAACAGTAACATCAACACAACTTACTCCTGTGTATAATTTGAATGAAAAAAAGGAAAATAAACCTTTAAAATCCTATCATAATCACTGGATTAGAATAAAACTGTTTAGCATTATTATTCCTTAGCATCACTTAACATAGCTTTATATTATAACAGGATAAAGTAAAAAATGAAAAATTCAGCTCCAAAAAAATGGTACCCCAGGCTGGCTGCACTCTTAACTAATGATGTGCTACAACTTAAACACTCAGTAAATTTAATACTGCTTTTCACTGAAGTCAGCATTAATGCACAAGGCTGTACATTAGCCATAATGTCTTTCTAAATGACTAGCCACAAATGTATCTCTTCTCTATGTGTGTCCTGCCTTATTCTGAACCAACAGTAATTAATAACCTACATTTTCAGTAAATGCTTTAAATAATCAAAACCTGACAAGGGTTATATTATGCATGGAAACAGGGCTTTCTTTAACTTTTGACTCATCAAGGGATAAGAATCATGTTTATTTAAATATCGTTGATGTTAGGAGGTTCATGTCACGGATTCTTTTAATAATGTGAACAAGGGCATTTACTGTAACTACATCAATATCCCTTTCTGTTGTTGGGCTTTTTTTTTTTTTTTAGCTGAATATAAACTGTCATCTAAATTCATTGCAAAGGAATAAAGCAACGTAGTATCAGTGCCTCACTGCAGAAACAGAGATTAATCTTGAAGCAGTTGTGTATTCCCAGGCCACTAAAATCCATTTAGAGGCATTAACAGATTTTATTTCATTTTTATTTTGCTCCTTTCTCTGCTATATGGATCAGCAAAGACAAAAGCTAAGTGATTTGACTGGAAACTGTAAAAATAAAGGCACGGAAAAGATTTTTGGTTATTTTTTTCATTACATAGGTGGTAAGACTAAGATTTTATTAGATTTTATTAGTAAAGTTGTCTATAGTAACATTTACATGGATTTAAAAATCAGTTCAGAAGCAGAAGTGAGTTATAGTACAATCAAATACTTATAGTGGTAAGAAGAGTAACACGCAACATCTTCCTATTTCTATAACTCCTGATTAGAGCCAAAAATAAAGACTCAGGGAATGTGAAGGTCTTGAAAAGTCTTTAACTTCAAATGTAAATATATTTCTTTCTGAATTACAGCACTAATTGAAAACATTGGGAAGAGGGAAGTTGGGAGGAAAGGAAGGGAAAAGAGGTGGATGAGATAAGAATATCCAATAATAAAAGTATTACTCTTTCGACATCTAACTTGAGATACTTCTTAAAATATTAAAAAAAAAAAAGCTGGAAAACAGAAATGCTGCTACAGAAGATGTTTCAGACTTGACTCCTGTAATTTACTGCACAAGACACACCTCCCTTTTTGAAAGCAGATTTATATGTATCCTTATGTATGGATAAACTACATCTCTTTTGCTCATTTCTCCAACAGGATTAACATGGTCTGAACTGACAAAACTGGAAAGCTTTCTGCTAAAGGTTTTCATATCTGAGGTCACTTATGCCCTGACATTTACATATCCCTAGGAAGCAAAATGCAATATATTGTGGTGTAATATATTTAGCAGACTAAGAAGGAAAGTGCAGGTGATGATAACTTCGAATTATTAATAGGGTCTTCTGTTCTCACCAGAAACTTGCAATGATTATTTCCTCCTAACATCTAAATTTATCAATTTACATACACCACATTTCATTGACAAATGATTTCACCATGAACTTCCAAGGATCTGCCAGAGCTTTCTGTTAATCAACTAGAAGGGGAAAATTGGACAGCTGAACTACAAAGCACTGATTATAACTGGATCAGTCCTGTGAGTGTAATAAAGAAAATTCTTGCAATATTCTATATCTACTAGTCTACTGTTCTGACTAAAAGTGGCTCAATATAGACTAATGCTGCCAGATCAATGTTGCTGAAATGCTGCTATTCTATTAGGCTGAAGTGGTTGAAATGGGTTTAGATATAAATACTGCTTACAAACTGTTTTTTAGAAGAAACAAATTTTTTCATGACTAATAGGAAAGTGAAGGGGAATGGCATCACACCATCCCAACTACATATGCCTCTGCATACAGAAGGGAAGTTATCCCAGCACAGGCAACTACTTGCCTTTAAGGACGAGATCACTTAAGTACTCAGACTTACATCCAAGGTGTAGCACTGACTTACTGTGAAGACAACTGTGCATGTATTATTCAGTAAACCCATAAACATAAGCCAAAAAATAAAGTATTAATGATGTCTCTCTTTAACACTGACACTGGGGAAAAAAGGCAGTGAAAGAAGGGGGAGAGAAGAAAACTACAGCTTTGGTGTGGCTGCTGTTGCTGCATTCTCTACACAGTGCCCAATGCTGTGAAAGGGGAACTGGAGCCTTCAGATGGACTAGGTGAGGGGGAAACTCCCATCTGCCCATCTCCCTTGCTTTCAGCCACCAAAATCTTGCCAACACTTCTGTCAGGGCCTGACCTACAGCAGGGTTGCTTCTACCAGATTTCAATTAAGCACCTCAGCAGAAATGTTATTACCACTGTGACATTATTAGTCCTCCATCCTAGCAGTCTCCAAAGTGAGATGTGCAGACATCAGGCACTGCACAAGACAAGTCACTGGAGTGCAGGAAGAAATCATTTTTGTACCATTAATACATAAAAGAAAAAAGTGTTTAATTTTTTATCTCAAAATGGTTTTTTTTTTCATTTCTGGGTTTATTTTTATACAGTTCATAATATATGAGTACTGCACTACAGGTGCATGATCAAAATGTTTGGAGAGAACTGCTGAAACCCAGCAGGAAGGTTGGTGCAGAAGCACTGGCCAGAATCCACAGAACCTGCTACCAAGTTAGTCCACTTGAAACTGTTGTTTGATTTTTGGGGGAGAAATGCCATTGCTGTGAAGCTAACTGAAGCCACTGTGAAGCTAGAATTTTTCCACCACATAATGGTGACCTATAATTTCTTTTCTTTTTTTCTGATAGGCTTTGAAGACAATATTTTTGTCTAAGCTAAAAACGTTCCTTTCATGGTGGTCATTGGCTCCTGCTAGCCATTTGTGAATACCATCAAAAAAAGTCAGTGGCTATATTGGGAACGCTTAAGGTAATTTCAGAGGATATTTGAAATTAGACAAACTTCACACTGTACTCAGTTTGATGCTAACTCTTTTTCAGCTATACTCACAGCCATCTGTGTGATAACATCTATGGAGAAGACTTTCAACATAAAATGCAAGAGGAAGAATTAAATTAAAAGAAAATACAACTATTTGATCTTGATCTAGTTATTTCAAGTTAACAGAGCAGATATAAATGTAAGTCTACTATATTTTCATTTTCTATACCTGGGGAGTTGGGAGATACTGCTCTACAGAGAGCGAAGAAATAGAGAGAGCTGGTGTGCAAAAGAAGCACCATTAAGATATTTATGTCAGTCCCTCAGAAGAAGTATACAGACAACACAAAGGATAATCAGGACCAATTCCTGTGCAGACTATCACATATGAGCATAGAGAGATTACCTCATAATTAAGAGCAATAGGACTGTCAGTATCTAAAGTAAGGTAAAAAATAGAATGGGGAAAAATTTTTTTTTTTCAAAGTGAATTGATACATTTTACAATTCCTGTATCAATTCACTACAGCTAAATACAGCAACATTGATCTTTTTTATCAAGACAGATCATGGCAAGACACAGGATCCACTTTGCTGTGACTGCAGAAATTACCAGTGATGAGAGGAGTATACTCCTGAAAGCTATGACTAATGAGAAGTCTATAACTTCCACCAATGCATTTTTAATGAAAATCAGTTTCTTAAGTTGGCTTTGGAAAACAACTACACTTTTATTAAAACCAAAACCCCAAACAAAGCCAGTTTAATAGAAAAACAAGTTAAGTCATTTGCTAGGGACAGATAAACTAGCTTGGATGAGGTTTAGGCTGGGAGCCTTAGTAACTGTTCCCCTATCTGCACTTGGTGGAAGGCGATCAGGACTTGCCAAAACAAGGAAGTGCTCAGAAAGGAGGTAAGAGCATTATTTTGGCAAACTGCAGTGGTTAGTGAGTTAGATGGAATATGAATTTAGGCAGTTGAGAAGAAAGGTATCAAAAGAGAGGCTGCTCAAGACAGAAGTCAAGGTCACCTATG
Organism: Acanthisitta chloris; assembly: GCF_000695815.1. Taxonomy (NCBI): domain Eukaryota; kingdom Metazoa; phylum Chordata; class Aves; order Passeriformes; family Acanthisittidae; genus Acanthisitta; species Acanthisitta chloris. The sequence continues at coordinate 17,536 of NW_008658158.1, read as the reverse complement.
CAAGCTCAGATGATGAGAAGCTGAAGGTAGCGGTGAGAAAGGAAGAGAAAATACAATGTCTGATTGCAATAGTTCATTTAAATATTTCTTTGAAACTCAACAAAAAATGAATTTGTATCCTCAGGAACAGCAACAAGATAGGCTTTGTCTTCAACTGTGGAACAAAACCAGAAAAGAAAAGGTTTGTCTGGAGTTCTGGAAAGCCTTCGGCTGGCTGCATTTTTACTTACTCATGGTACAAATGCATTGTTACACAACTTTTGTTTCATGATCATTTCATTTCTAAACTGCTTGGGGGATAAATCACATTTGTGTGGAGGGACACTGTTGTTTACAGGACCAATAGAGTTTTATAACTTGCAAAATGTGCATCAGGAAAAGAACTAGCTATCTGTTTGTAACAGCTGAAGGCAATCCAGTGGGATTGTACCTATTTCTCCTGTCTAATGCTGCTGTTGTAAAGATTCATTTGAATCCTTGTCAGGTATTCTCTGCTTCTCATTTCTCTATACAGCCTTCCAGATATGCAGGGATCCTAAAAACCAGATCAAATGACCGCTCATATCAGAAAATGAAGTCAGTAAGATCTCTTCAGTAATTACTCCTAGATTTCTCATATTGAGTAGCCAGGATAAATGGGTATTTTCAACTTTCATCTTTTGTCCTCCAACTGTAAGGAGGGCACATGGTTCCCTGACTCCTCTGCCTTATCCACCTGTTCAGCTCTTCTCTAAACTTCACCCGTTTCACTTTCCTCATCCTGCTCCATCCCACTCTTCATTTCTCAGATTCTCTGATTTTGACAAACCTTCACTTCGTAGAGCGAATCTGGGTTCTTCTAGATGTCTCATCTACATTTTGAGCAAAGGCTCCTTAACTCCAACTTCTCCCTCCACCCTCACCCCATACATGCATGTAACTGGGATGGTTAAATGGCACCTGGGGATCTGCTGCTTGACCTCTTGCCACTGACTCAGAAGAACACTCTCCTTACCCTGACAACGCGGAGAGAAGGATGGGATAACACTGAGGAGACTTCCCTCCCAGCTCCAGCATTCTGCTCTATCATACACCAAATTAGGTAGACAGCAAAAAGCATTGTAGGAAAATAGGGACTTCTCTCCATAACTCTGTGCAAAGGTACATTTAATTCCTCTGTTAATAGCAATGTCTTTTGGTGCAAATTTATAATAACAAGAAAGATGATGATTAGTTGAAATTCCCTTCAAAAACCTCAGTATGTGCATTTTTAAAGGGAAATATTCAACCTGGAAGGTGCGGCTTGTCAAAATAAGGAACAACTGAAATCTTTGTGTAATACAAACCAGCTAGCAAGATTAATGACAGACACTACTTCAGTCTCTGCCCATGATTTCTCAGAACTGACTCCTGTAAGCACCTTGGATACCTAACCTCTGTTTCAGTGGTTGATGTCAATTGCCCATGGACAGTAAATACTGGCACCATGTTACAGGATTTGTTCTCAGTCATAAACTAGTGACCTCTAAGATACCACAAAACCACCCACAAGCAGTAAGCACTAAAACTATACTTTTCTGGAGAAGCTTTATCACGCTTGACTGCAAACACTCTAAATTCAAGAACTTTCTACTAACAAGGCACTTCTCCTCAGTATTATCTTCAATTTTGTCTTCCTCCAGACCTATCCGAAAGCATTTCAACATCTAGTAAGAAAGCATGGGGACAAGAAGAATGCTGTGAAATTATTAAAGCAGAGCCCAGCAAGGTATCATAAAAGAGAGAGCTATAAGGGCTGCAGAGAAATAGACTTGTCACTCATGCCCCATTCTTGACAGATATTCTACATGTCCTTCAGTTTCAAGTGATAGTTTTTACTGTTGTCTCCTTAGGCAATCTATTACAGTGCTTATCCGTCCTTAATGGTAAGCTGAATTACCCTAACTTTTCAACAAACAGCTTGTGAACAGTAGTCTGAAGACAGAACTTCACTTTTTAAGATGCAATTGATTTTTAGACAAACAACAATATATTTCCTAGGATAGTATTAGCTATTTATTTCAAATTAGTGCAATACTCAAGTGTCAGGCTTGCAAAAAAAACATTTACATTGTGATTGCAAAAATTGGAAAGTTTTCTAATATCTTAGCAACATGCCAAAAGTGCACTGAGGTAGCTCATACACTGCTAAGTATAGTCTTCATTGGCTCACATATCAGTAATGTTGGTATGTAAAACATCTGTTTTTTCTGTTGTCATTCTGCTTTTCTGTGGTTTCCCTTTTTCCTGTATTATTTCCTGTATTAGTGATACAGAAGATATAATGAAAGACTTGAGCTAACTAAGAGAGAATGTAAGTGACACCTGACAGTCCCACATAAGGCCTTCAGACTGTAAGAACCTTTCTTAGGGCACTAGAGAGAAAAATATCCATATCCTTATTGTCATAGCTTCTCTGCAGTTACTTTGATGTGATATCATTTGGTCATATCTCAGGAGAGGGTTTGGCAAGCAGAAGAGAAGGAAGTTCATCTGGGGAAGGGGTGTTTTAAAAGTCTTGTTGGAGTTTCTGCCTTCAGAGACAAACATGTCTGGGGATGACATGACCCACAATACTACTGTAAGAGATATGGATTTACTGTAAAAAAAGAAATTTACACCAAACCTGATTGCTTGGACATATGCTGGAAATTTGCCTTTCAGCAACAGAAGCTTATCTGCTGCAAAACTATGAAACCAGTTCACCCATGGAAGATGAAGAGGACTAATCTGTTTTCTTGATGTGCCTTATTGTGGAGAACCAGCACAAAGACCCCAACAAATATTCTAGTAATGGAAATAGAAAAAAAAATATATAACCTTTCACTTAATCTCATTTTCTTGCTTTTGTACCAACTCCTTATCTCAGTTTTTTTAAAACCATTTCCCTAAATACTGGACATACATTCCAGTGAGTACAGACAGGCTCAAAGTTAATCTTAGATCAAGTTGCTCTGTATGAACAGATCACAAGTCTGGTATTTTAATCCAGTAAATTGTCAATCTGCATAACGTAATTAAGTAGTAACATTACTAATATGAATTGTGCCAACTGTTCAAACGACAATTTATTTCTTAAAATTAACATTTTCTTCAAATCTTCCTCTTTCAGTAGTTGTCTCAAACTAATTTATTGACCAAGCCTAATAGGATACAAAGTTCATGACCCTTCAGGTCTCTGTACCTCACAACCAAAATCAAGAGATATCAAGTAAAAGGCAATACTGGAGCACTGAAAGGACTAACCTCAGTATTTGCCTGACATCTAAAACGTCGTCTCTGACCTGAATGCTCTTACATATGGTGGTACACACAACAGCAGGAACATCAGCTATTGATATCAAACTGGTGTAGGAAATTAGGCTTAGTACACTCGATCAGTTATCACAGCAAGCAGAATCTCTCCATTCTACTTCTTGACAACTTATTGTATTTGACAAAAATCTGATTTCCAAGATTTCAGAAGCGCCCAAATGCTGTGTTTAGGCATGCAAATCAGTAGTTTGATTTTCAGAAGTGCTGGATTCCAGCTCTTACCTAGCTGGACAAGTATTAGCACACTGACTATCACTCATCAGCTAACAACTCAACCCCTTGAAAGTTACCAACAATTTTTGTGGTAGGGTATATTGATTGAGATGAATGGTATGGGGGAAAAAATCCCTAAATTACTCAGCTAAGTTACAGGCCGAAAACTGACACACAAAAAAACCAAACAAAAAACCAAAACCTAATCCAACCCAACCTAACATTATTAAAGCGGCCAAGCATTCAAACCACATTGTTCATTCTTAATTATGGTCTGACAAAGGCTGCTTCAGTTTCTTTTCTTCCAAGATTATCCAAATGAACTCCTCAAGGATTCTGAATATAAGAGAAATACCATCTTTTCAACTTTTTCTAAGAAAATCTCTCTGGCTTTGTTTTTTCTTTTTTTTTTTTTTTTTTTTTTTTTGTGGTGGTGTTTTCTAAAAGACTGCGTTTGTGGTTTGTGTTTTTTTCAATTTGTTCCTTCTAGAGATAGCAAAGAACTCAAATAACACAAACACTTCAAGGAAAACATTCCGGAATGACTAACTCTTGCACATTTTCCCACCCTTTTGTTCTAATTGAATGTTTCCTTCCAGCTAATTTCATTCTGATGCTGGCTTAATAGAATTATAACCCAAGCCAAGTTTCCTAGTAAAGAATAGTGGGGGGTTTATCTCCAGTACTATGAAATTTACAACATATTTTTACTAAGATATTCTGTTTTACCACAAGACCAATCACACACCATGAGCTTTATACAAGATCTGTAAATATATCATATTGCTCCACTCATGAAGAGAGTTTTGTTAATGTTAAGTATGGTACTATCTCTGCCTCTTCTGAACAGTTTCACCTGGCTTGGTCACTTATAGGAACATAAAATCATTGTGAGATAAAGGGGGAGGGAGAGAGGAGGACAGCAACAACAACAACAAAAAACCCAAAAACCCCACAAAATGTTGTCTTACCACAGCTAATTACTATAACTTGTCAATTTTGTGAGGAATGTTTTCAGAAACTAACATTTTCAAAAACCTGCATGCTTTTATTGCTATTTTAAAATTTTATTTCAGATGAACTTTTTTTTAATTCAGTGGATGAAAGTTCATCCAAGCATGACTTGTTAAGCTCTACACAATCCATAATGATGAGCAACAGTGTGTGACAAAACTTAAAGCTTATTCAGCTTCTGAACTACTGAGCAAACTCACACTGCAGAATGAGATGAATTTTGAGCTACAGCATTTGCTGGCACAAGCTTAGTAAAATCTTCCCTCCCACTGGTGAAATGTCCATCATTTTAAAGAACATCTCTTTTAAAAATCCTTTTGAAAATATCCATGTTATTGGCTTGTTTAAAGAAACAAGTACAAAAACTACACCTGACATTTTAATAGACTATAAGAAAATACTGATCCTTTTAGGTTCTGCTCTGAAATAACTGTTGACATTTTTCTTTTACAAAGTTAGCTCCCCAATTTACATTTTTATTTTTAGGTTTTCTTTTAAACTTAAAAGCTTCCTAGCAGACCTGTAATCAAACCAATGTGAAAAACTTTAACACATTTAGTGATAACATCTTGAGTTGATAAAGAACCACAATGCAGACAAAACTGTTTTCTAATAATGACTGTGTACAAATTTTACTTGAAAGTTGCATTATTTTTAAGTATGACTGTTAATCAAACTCTCTGCATACAAAAAACCTAACCCTGTTCTGTGCTCATAATTACAGAAAAACCTTTTTGTTTTGACTCACATTTTGCTCTACAGTCCATACTTACCATATATATTTCAACTGTCTTTCAATACCTACATTCACAGTCAAAGCAAACCCCACATTCACTAGTTTAGATAAGAGAGGGCTTTTTTTTTTTCTCTGAAATAGTTGAATAGAGTCATAGAATATCCTGAGTTGGAAGGGACCCACAAAGACCATCAAAGGCCAACTCCTGGCCCTGCACAAGACACCCTGGAGAATCACACCCTGTGCCTGGGAGCACCATCCAAATGCTTCTTCAACTCTGTCAGGCTTAGTGCTGTGAGCACTGCCCTGGGGAGCCTGTACCTTGATGCAAAAAACAGACTACTAATGCAAGTATTTTCCTAGGATTTCTGAGGAAATAATAATAAAAAGCACATGAAAACTTAGGTGGGAATGGATGGAAACTCCAGAAACTCTCAGTGCAACTTGTGCTACTGGTTAGCCAAAAATGTTTTCCTTAAATTTGGTTAGAATTTTCCATGTTCCAACTTGCACCTGTCACCTCTCATTTTACCACAATGCACCTCTGGCAATAGTCTTGCCCTATCTTCTCTACATCCTCCCTTTACTTGCTTGTAGTCAGAAGACAGATCCCTCCTGACTCTTCTCATCTTATAGCTAAACTCCTTGTTCCCTCAGCCTTTTCTCACCCACCATGTGCTCTCTAGCCTGCAGCCTTCTTGACAGCCTTGCACAGAAATTGTTCTAGCACAGTAATGTCTTGCCTGTACTGGGGAGCCCAAAACTGGATATGGCACCCAAGGTGCAGCCTCAGGAGTTTTAGAAAGGAGGGATCATTTTCCCTAATCAGTTGGCTACACTTTCACTGCTGCAGCCCAGGGTGCAGATGGCTTCTTAGCTGCAAGGAAACACTGCTGACTCATCTTCAGTTTGCTGCTGAAGAAGTCACAGAATCACAGAATCATTCAGGCTGGAAGAGATCACCAAGGTCCTGCATGTCTTTTTCTGCAAAGCTGTTTTCTATCCCTGGCTGTGTTGTCACATGGGCTTATTCCATCCTAGATGCATTCATTTGCATTTGCAAATCATTTATAAATTTCCACTTCATAAGGTTATACTCGACCCATTTCTCCAGTCTGTGCAGGTCTAGGCTGTGTCACTCACCTCTACTAGGCTAATGGATTTGTCAATCCCTAATTCTAAGTATCTACAAAGAGTACTACATATACTTTTACAATATGTAGCCTAAATTAGATCTAACACTGACAGCTGTAGAGGAAAAACTGTAACTCCAATGTTATTTACTTGACCAACACAGCAGTGACTGTCTACCTATGTCACAGTGCATTCCATTTATCTCTTCAATGTTCTTGAAATCAAGGAACTTACTGGTTCCTTGCTGTATATTTCTTGTCAGTGAATTTGCAAGTATTGTATCCTCCTAAAGAAAACATCAGTTTGCCAGTAATAAAATCTGAATAACACATGCATTTCTAAGAGAGAGAACTACACTGAAGAAAGCATATACAAAGCAGGTATATATATATATGGCAAATCGCTTGGTTTGAACTACATTCCTGAATTCAAACAGTAAGACTCCATCAAAACAAATAAAGTAAGGAAACAAGCTGCTCACATGAAACATGATCATAGAATCATAGAATCAGCTGGGTTGGAAAAGACCTCAAAGATCATCGAGTCCAACCCTACCGTGGTTACTAGACCATGGCACTAAGTGCCACATCCAGTCTAATCTTGAAAACCTCCAGGGATGGTGAATACACCACCTCCCCGAGCGGACCATTACACAGCCTGATTACTCTTTCTGTAAAAAATCTCTTCCTAATATCCAACCTAAACCTCCCGTGGCAGGGGACGGTGTCAAAGGCTTTGCTGAAGTCCAAATAGACTATACCCACAGCCTTCCCCTCATCCACCAGGCAGGTCACCTGGTCATAAAAGGAGATCAGGTTGGTCAGACAGGACCTGCCCTTCCTAAACCCATGCTGGCTGGGTCTGATCCCTTGTCCATCCTTTAGGTGCTGTGTGATAACACTTACGATGATGTGCTCCATGACTTTGCCAGACACTGAGGTCAGGCTGACGGGTCTGTAGTTTCCCAGGTCCTCCTTGCAACCCTTTTTGTGGATTGGCGTGTGAAACAGAAACTTTGAAGTTTTATGTAGTTAGTAACAAGTAAGTACAGTTCTTTAATGAGTGCTTGAAATTATCAGAGGCTGAAGTTCTCAAAGATATGCTGGCATCTAATTGCCCTCTGTTCTAAAGGGAATGACAGACTGATAAATTTGGCCCAGAAGGAATAAGCACCTCAGCCTTTGGTTCACAGCCAAGAACCTCTTCCTGAAATAACGCACTCAAGTCCTTTTGGTACAAGTCCTAGTGAATATAGGTCCCAATCCTTTAAAAAATGACTACAGGTCAAGGACATGACAAAGAAAATATACTTTGGCTGTTCTGACAGGGTCCAGCTGTGAGATAGGCAGGACAGAAATGAACACTATTGAAACTGTGGTGTTTCCTTACATGTCCAAAATCAGTTCTTCAAAGCTATAGTGAATAGTCCTGTGGAAGAAAGGAGAGTTTGTGTCCCTTCAACTGAGTAAGACTTGTCCAAATAAAAGCTTTGGCTAGAGCAGTCGGTTCTGGCTAATCCAGTGTCTTCTGAACAAACTGGCACACCTACAGGCAAACTACAGTACAAAGATAGCACTTTGTATCACAGAAACTATGAATGCCTGATTCCTTCCTGGCTACTTGGAGCTGCCTCCCACTAGTCTTGATTCGTCTGAGGTGCAGAGCTATACCAGTGGATAATGCAACGATTCCTGTTACAGATCTAGGCTGCATAATTCTGCATAGAGTTGTGTTTTACACCTCACGTTACTTTCTGGATCCAAGTTTCTATTACAAGAAAAGGCTACCTAGGAAGTCCTTAAGGAGTGAAAGTTCAGCCACATGGAACTTCACCATACAGCTGGATACATATTTCCTTATGGATCAAGTGTCAAATATGCAGACAGCAAAACTGAAGCCAGAAATAGCAGCCTTTGATTTTGCTCCTAAAAACCTGTTTCAAGGGTACAATCTTAAGACATATTGTAGGACACCACGAAACTCCTATTCCAAGAAGGCAAAGCTGAGATTAATCTTCTTCTTTCTCCAGATTGCAGGGCACTGTAAGCACTTGATATGTAGAGCTGCAGTTGTTTTAGACCAAGATACATCAGAAAACTCCACTGTAAACTGCCTTAGCCTGACTAAAATTGCAAGTCTGGATATCTGCTCCATATACCTGTTTCAGATGTTTGGATACTAACAGATGTAAGTAGCAAATATTAATATGAAAAATTCTGGTTAGATATTTTGACTGAATTATTTTAAAGTGGCAGAAAAAAATTTTCTAACTTTCTGATCCTAAAATATGCTGATTACAATCAGTTCAGTTTGATTATTCCTTGATAAGAAAAAGCATCTGAATAATAAACCTAGGTGTCATCAGACAATGATGACATTACTGAAGAATGTATAGTCACTTCTACCAGAGACTTAAAAGTAGGATTTCACTCTAAATAATGATAGTATTTAAAATAAATGCAATTTTAAAGATTGTTATAACAAGCTCTTTACCAATAAAAGCTTATTAATAAACAGCTATAAGTTCTGATTTCAGTATGTGTTCCACTAAAAAAGCATGCTTAAAACAAATATTTAATTATTCAGTAGCTGAAGAAAATAAAAATGACAAAATCTCCCAATTACTCTGTATCAGTATGGAACTAGTTTTTAGAGCATTTACTATTTGCAATACAATTTAATTACCTTGTTTTAAAGCAAGAATGTCTAAAAAGGGGGTCATAACTACGAAAAAACCCTCATTTTAAGCAAGACTCTTCTGACTCCTCAGACCCCAAAAGATTGAGATGCTTTTTTTTCTTAGCATGTATTATTCTACTACATCATTCTCTATCTTCCAAGTCTCTGACTCATTCAATACAAAGTCAAAGAAACATTCTCAAATCAGGATGAGCACTAGGAAGTCAGCACATCAGCCAGACAGATATTTGACTTCACTTATCATTCATGCTAGTTCTAAGCTCCACCCATAACAATTTAAAATTTTTGGAACAGAAAATTATTAATTTAATATGTATGGCATAAATAACGCAATACAAAAAATATTAGATTATTATTGATTTTCTTTTTACATCACTTGCTAAGTTGAAGGACATCTATCTAATTGTAAGCTTTCAATGACATCTTCTGAACAGTATGATTTCAAGTATTTCTTGATTTTTAGCTGAAATACTAGAAATTTTAACCTCTCATATGTAAAACATTTCTGGGGCAAAATACAATTTCAAAAATTTGCATTACTCTACATACTAGTTTATTCCCACAGACAGATTAGCAGTAAAATTATTAAATATAGTACAGCACTGCATTGCCAAATATTAGCTATTCTGTCCTTAAATAATTCTACCCAATATAGTGTCTCAAACATTAACAAGTCAAGAGGGTGAGAAAGGTCATATATAATAAAGTAGGATTTTATCTTAAGGAGTTTATCCTCACCTGATTTATTAAGTAAGTTTATATTTAAGTCAACCTCACATACAGCTTCTGCTGAATTACAGAAAGCTTCTTCAGACTTCTGCCATTTTAACTCAACTTACATTCAATAGTTTTGTTACATCTTTGGCATTCTACTGAATAATTATTTTCTAGTTATCATGGAAAAGAGTCATTTATTTGATTGAAGCATACTTTGAATTGCTTATGCTGACAAATTGTTTCTTCCAGTAGTGATAAGAGACTTCTTGTATTTTTTTCTGCTAGTATCACACAAAACTTGGGACTATGTTTAGCATGTCACACTTAGTATTCAAAAGATTTCCACTGATAAAAACAGAAAACATATCTATACAACATATTTTTTTCTCAATTCTTGAAACTCAAATTCTACCATCTTTCATTTGTTAGGTTCACTGAGAAAACAAAGAAACAAGTATCGAGATGCTCAAAAATGCAAAGTCCTTACTCCCTCTAAACTGACCAAGAGATCACAATTTGTTACAACTTCTTAAATAAACTCACCATCCTCCAAACCACATACCAGAACAAATTCTTAAATCAAAGAAAATCTATGTTTAAAAAAAGAGTGACTTGTTACATTTTGATGTCAGATCAGCACCTTTAAGTACTTCTCTCTAGAGCTTTTAATACCTTGAAAGATGAAATTATGATTAAAGAGGTTCACAGAACTTATCAATACACCTCTGCAAAGATGATGCTAAAATGCTTTGGCTAAACATTACAGCTGCATTGGTAGTGGAAACAGGAGTTTTGCTGATAAGGCATTCAGACTACAGCAAATCAATGAATTCCAAATTTGACTACTATTTTGTTACTGAACAAACCAGATACAACATCGCATGAAATTTTCTTTTTTAACAAAGCAGGTCAAAATGCAAATTTTCAAGCTCTACTAAAATCTCATACTGTCTGGTGTACATGATTTTACCAAGAGATTATCAAACTTGTTCTCACCATTATTTCATAACAGCAACAAAATTTACCAATTATAAAGCCATGAACAATTTATACATTACCTAATGCTGCTCATGCTTCCAGTTTCTGATCCAAGCTTACATCTCTCCAGCTGGCTGGCTACTATCTGACGTTCAGCCTCAAGTTCTCGAGTCAGTCTCTCAAACTGCAGTTCCTGAAAAAATAAATTACACCATTTGTTTTGACTTCTCTTGAGATTAAGAAGGAATTTCAGCACATAAAAATATAATTTGTGCAAGTACTATTAGTATAACACCTTATAAGGAAGCTTTCTTTTTTTCTTCTTCAACACAGTGACAGTTCAGATTTTTGAGGTCACACCAACTCCTTCATGTACTCTAATGTTATGTCATAGGATGAGACAGTTTACCAGGAATGGAATATCCAAACACATTAAACAATTTAGGCCTCCGTAATTCACACAGGGCTCTTAGTAGCACAGAAATGTTTTCTCAACAAGCTTATCTATGGATGATCACAAATAAGTACAATTTGTGTTATTGAAAGAAAAGATGCAAAGTTCTGTGTTGTGGTGACAAAGGCTTCTGTACTCAAAAAGAAAACCACCACAGTAGCAACCAGTGAAGCAAACTCAATTGAGGGTGTGTTGTTATGGACTGAACACAGCTTTTAATGATGTGCAGAAGGGAAACTCAAGTAGATTTGGACAACAGCTGTGCAAAAACTCCTACCACTAACTGAATATATTTCCTTTTAGTCTGTCAAGGAAACCAAACCAGTACTACCATATAAGATTTATTCACAGAGATTATAAAGGTACTTTAAAAGAGTTTTTGCTTCTATACACAAGATATTTTTATGGTTTTTATTCAAATAAAAAATGCAAATAAAAAAAAAAAATGCAAATAAAAAAAAAAAAAAAAAAAAAAAAAAAAAAAAAAAAAAAAAAAAAAGAGAGAAGTAAAACCAAAACAAGTAAAATTCCCACTGTTTCTTAAATAGCTACATTTCCCACATATTGTAGCACTAGTTTTATCAAATACAAAACTGAAATACCTTTAGGGAATTATGCTTACTGTAAATTTGCCAAATATTGCTCCCCCTTTCATTTTAGTCATACAGTTACACTAAGTCATTTTCAGAGGGAAACAGAAAGAAATTCACAGAATGGGTCCAACCTTCCTGCTTAAGCACCCTAGAGCACAGGGCACAGGATCGTGTCCCGATGCAAACTCTCTTGCCCCTTTTCTTTGTTTGTTGAAGGCTAAAGGTGAATATTTCCACTTCTAAAATCATTCATCACACAAATTTACCCATTATCTCTTTCTCCTTTTATTTCGTTTTGTTTTTCTCATCCCCACCACCCCCCATAAAAAGACCTCACCATAATGCAGAGGTATGAGAAAGAGTTCCTTGACTAACTCCCCAGCAAGTTGGCAGAAGAAGAGTACTGGAAATTACTCGTGACATGATTTTAGTCCACCAAGTGCCACTGAAGAACTTCATATTTGACAGAAAGGAAGAAATGGTAGAAGTAGAGATTAGGATTCAGAAATCTTCATTCTATCTGCTACCTAAAACTGCTGACCAAGAAGACAAGGCTAAATGAAGACATTAAACTTTTCAAATCTCTAAAATGAGGCAAAACATAACCAAAATAGAAGAAGGGACTGACTGGTGGTTGTTCTACCTAACTCAGCTGGATCAGTCCTATTTGTTACTCTTGCTATTGACATGGAATAACTTCTGTCTTGTACTACAAATAAGGGAGGAAGTCCATGTAGGTTATGTACAGCATGAAAAAATCAGTGCACACTAAACTGGCCACTATTTGACAAAGCCTGATTAATTGTGAATTCAGTATTCCAAGCAAAACTATCCAGAATACCATCAAAAGTCAGATTGATGACAAGACCAAAACATCACTGCTCACTGATTGTCAACAGTGCATTAGTAATCAATAATTAATAATATTCTCTGCACATTTTTGGAGTACATAGAAATGTCTTTTTCACTGTTGTTTCAAGACAGGACTATTAAAAAAATCACCTAATAATAAGCACCTATTTCATATACGCCTACTTCACAGAGAGCATTTGTGTCTCACCTAGAAGAATCAATTGTCTGCAAAGCTGAAGAGACCCTTGATCAGCTTTCCAAGAGTTATTATTCAAATCCTGGTCTTGTTTGCATAAAATAATACCCTTAATGCAGAAAGGATTGTAACAAAAATATTACTAAATTTTTGAAGAATGAAAAATCAAAGTGGTACAGTATTTGCTAGGCTAGCATGCTTACATCAAAGCATGTAAGCCATGACAAATTTTGATACTGCAAAATACAAAAGAAAATCAAACAATTATGTTTACTTTCAAAATAAATATGAAAGTTTTATCATCTATTCTGTTCTGCTGCATTTTTTTTAAGTTAATTGATTCTATCATGACGATATCAATGCACATTTTGGCAGTTAACATAGCTTCTCATCCATCCAGTTCACTTCCCACCATCCCAGGTGAGGCAGGTCAGACATGTTCTTTGCTGTGACCCAGCACAGGCACTTCTTTTCCCCATCTAGTAAGAAGATGCAGCTGCCTCCATAATGTTGCTAAGAGAATATAAGAACCAAGGACTTGGAAGCTAACACTCCTAACTGCCTATGTTGTCACTTGCCTTTTGCTAGACAAACAAATGTAGCTCATTGTGTTCATTTACTCTAGTAGGTACGAGAACGTCTCTCCAGCTCCGTTTTGTCCATGCTATCCCAAGCCAACTAAAGACAGAAATGCTCCCAAACCTATTTTACTGAAATATTTTTAAAATGTTATTTTGCCTTTTTCTTCAACTGTCTGGATTGTACACCTTCTATGCTCTGTATTCCTTCAGTTAATTGCTTTGGTTGACAACTCCTCCAGACACTTCTGCAATTTCTTAACTAACATCCTTTTGTCATGATTACTTTGTCTACAGGTTTTTTTCCATGATTCTAGTCTCCAAAATATATTTTTCTACTCTTCAATCTGTCATTTATCTTTCCTACTTCTTTCTGTTCCATTTTGCATTCCAGCATCTTTCATTTCTTGCCATACTTCAAGACTCATCCTCCATTAATCTCTTTCAGTCCTCCTATCCTAACTTCTACTCCAGTGACAGTACAAACTGAGCAGTTTAGCACTCTCTTTCTCTGGTCCCTTATTGAGGAAATTCTGCTCTTTTTAAGATGTAGAAATTAATGTTCTCTGCTTTGACTGCCTACATTATTTAAGGCCCACCCTGCAGAAATGACTGTAAAAGGGCAGTTGGGACTATGTTCCTCCTTGAGTTTCTACTGCATGAAAACAGCTAGAATGCATGCACAGTAACTTCATTTCTAGCTTGATGTAATTGCTACTATTTCTTACTTATTTATCTTCCATCAGGTGCTATGAGAAGTTAGGAATGAAAGGGAGGATATGAAAAGTGAGGAGGTGGGATATGTGAAGAGCCAAACAAATATTAATTCAAGAATCATCCTCTATGTTAAATTTAACAAGCAGCTGTGTTAGGTATTCCCTCATGCAATGACAAAGGTGCAGGTCCACAGGGTTGCCTTTGGAATGAAAGAAGAAAAGAAGAATGCAAGTAAGAGTTGTGAGACTGCTATCTCTGTATCAAGAATCCCTGGCAGAAAGCAAATTAATAAGCTTCTTTCTCTTTGTTTGGGAAGCAGTGAGAATGACTAATATTTGAATAAATCCATATGCTTAGATTTCAAGCAGCTGTCACAGCACAAGAAGAAGCCAGAAATAGTATTTGCTTACATTTTATAAAAATAATCACTGAACCTGACTCTATCATTTGTCTTATTTGTTGTGTTTACAATCACTTTCACCAGTTCATGCCATATTGTGTTATCTTCACAACCTTGTACTATTTATCTGAATCAAGCTAATTGGAACATCAAAATTAAAAACCAAATTCCTACTCAGTGATTATGCAAAACTGTTGTCAAGACAATTGCAGAATGAAGAACAGCAGAAACTACATTGCAACATCAAAATTCATTTACACAATGACAACTCAAGTGCAGCCTCATGGCCTGTGCTACAAAGGGCAATGTTGCCAAAGCAAGTGCCCATGCAAAGGCACTGCAGAGTGCACTGACCAGCCTGGCAGTCCTTAGCACTTGGCACCATGAGGGGTGTGGGAGCATGAAGCCAGCAGAGAGATGAGAGGTAATGAAGAGAGTAATCCAGAGAAATCACTCAAGAGGGCAGGCTGGAAAGGGAAGAAGTTCATGATAACTTTATCAATTGTTTTAAGGTGATACACAGAGTATTTATCTGCTAGGGCCTGAAGCAATTTATGTTTTCAAAAAGATTATTTGTCCACTACTACGCTGCATTTTTTTGTACAAAATATTCATTATTCTTTTATTGCCAATTCAGCATGAATTTTATGTTTTATCTACCCTCTGCAGCCACGAAAGCTTCAAGCACTAAGTAAGACTTGAGTCAGGTCATAAAGTTTCACGTTGGTCCAGACACTGGACAGTCATAATGGAAATCTTCAAAGGCTTCAGACAAGTCAGGAACTCCTGTGCTCAGGGCACACCAAATCAGAGGGTATTTGATTATTTGTTATGCTTTATATCTGTTGGGTGGTCTGTATTGATCCATTTGAATGTTAGGAAGGGTAATATAGGTCAAAAGAAATTTGGCTGATATTCAGAGCTGATCTCACTTTACTCTTATCCTTTACAATCTTAAAGCAATCCTTCAATCCTTTCACACCGAGATGTGTATCGATGCTGAGCAAGACACAGCAAAATCAGTAAAGATAGTAAAAAGCAGCCAATATAAAAAAAAAATATCTAAATTTAGGCAGAAAAGCCTTGTGAATTTATTGGATTCTCAGCAATCTTTAGGTCATAACATTTAAAGAGGAAAAGCATTTAAGCTTTTGATTGCAAATACACTGCACAAAACCAAATTGGAACACTGGTGATCATTTGAATCTTCAAATATAGACAAATAACAGCACTGAGGTAGGTTTGGGAATCCCTGGTGAGATGAATAGGGAAAGCCTGCTTATAGCTACACAAACAAATAAATTGTCTCCTGGACTGAAGTCTTTCAAATGAGTATCTAAGAAACCACAGAACTTCATAAATTACACAGGCTATAGAAATGTACAGCATCGGCTCTATCTTCTTGCAACCTGTTAAACAAGGAAAACCATACCTAAATTAATGTCACAAATAGTGTGTGTATATTCTTATGCACATCCTATGGAATCACGCACAATTCCACATACTGCAGAATGCCACCACTTAAGAGTGGTGTTGGTAACAAACTATTCTTAGTCTACCATACCAAACACACATGAACAGCTAAAATTGGAGCACATACTTCCTGAGGAAAGCAGCAAAACCTAGGAAAGTTTAACTTGGCAGAAATCTAGGGATAGATAGCATCAGACACAAAGCAGACCTGACAGCCCATCCTGTAACGAGAATAAAACAGAATGTCTTGATGCTCTCGAACAGGATAAAAATACCACTAGCAATGCCCCTATCCGTCTGATACTAAATGTTGTTCGGGAGCTTCAAAACTGGGATTTAGAATGCACCACTCAATTCTTCCACTTCCTCTACTTTCTCCACTGCTGAACTGTGTTTTCACTTATTCTGTTCTTGTCCTTTTTCACTGGATTGTTTTATTCTCCCATTTCACCGAATCACATTGGGGTGATGAAAAAAGTTCGCAGAAAGGTTATCAGATGAGCAGAAAGGTGGCAAATTCAGAAACGCAGTGGTGGGTATGTTGTTGCAGGATCTTAATGGAGTAATGACCGCACCTATATGCAACTACAGGTTTCCAGGTCACATCAATCTGAAGGAAGCAATTCATACACTGGAGGGCATGACTACCATTTAGTGGAAGCTTGACAAGCCAGGGGAATAGGCTAACAACACTGTCATGAACTTCATTAAAAAAAAATTAAAATATTCTACATGGAGGATCGAATCCCATGTAATATAACAATACAGCATCTCCACAGAAAGGATCTGGGGGTTTGGTGGACACCAAGTTGTGACTCGGCAATGCATTCTGGTGGTGGCAATGGCTAGCCACTTATTACACTGCACTAACAAGAGAACCCCTAGCAGCAGAAGGAAGTGATTGAAGTCATTATTCCCTTTGCTTAGTACACCTGAAGCTGCATCATGAGTACACTGGTCAGTTTTCAGCCACCAGGACAAAAGACAAGATTTTGAAGCAAGACCACCAGAGGGCTACAAAGATGGTTAGAAGATTAAAGCATACATTATACAAGAAAATGAATTTGTTTCATTTAGCATGAAGAAGAGAGGGTCTAGGGAATATCTATTTCATAGAATTATTAAAGTTGGAAAAGACCTCCAAGATTAGAAGTCCAACCTTTGACCAAACACCACCATGTAAACTACACCATAGCACTAAGTGCCATGTCCCATCATTTCTTGAACATTTTCAGGGATGGTGACTCTGTTCTAAAGATTATCCACCCTTTCAGTGAAGAAATTCTTCCTGAAGCCCAACCTGAATCTCCCATGGCACAGCTTAAGGCTACATCCGCTCGATCTCTAGTTGGTTGCCTGAGAGGTCAGCCCCCACCTTGTTAAAACCTCCTTTCAGGTAGTTGTACAAAGCAATAAGGCCTCTCCTGAGCCTCCTTTTCTCTGGGCTA
>NW_008658157.1:0-500 GCF_000695815.1 Acanthisitta chloris | reverse complement strand
TTGGTTATATTATAGAAATAGTTATATTTATTTTTGTAGTATAGACCGAAGCAGAAGTAGCACACAGTAACAAACATCACCCATGGCACAAACATAGAGTAGAGTAAAATTAACTGAGCGGAAGCTTTTTCAATAGAAATAATGCAGTTTTCCAAAAGAAAGAGATTTGACAATCTATACATGCTAGATGTTTTATTTTAATTCCAGTAAAGGAACTTCAGCATCTGGAAATCTAAACAGGAAAGGTGATCACTCAGTTGTCACTGCAGCATTGCTCAGTTCTAGGGTTCAGACTTCAGTTTTCCAAACTATTTCTTCAGAATCTCCAATATTGCTCTATACTAATTTACTATAAGAAACTAAAAATGGACTGCATGTTTGTACTACATAAACAGATTTTTGACTTCTTGATTTCCAGGTTTTGGAAAGCAGAGGTAGGGAATATTTAGTTAAAAGACGTGTAGAGAAAAAGCCACAAAAATTCAAAAACCACAATCTGG
>NW_008658156.1:668-1805 GCF_000695815.1 Acanthisitta chloris | reverse complement strand
CATCGCCCGCCCCGGCTGGGAACACACAGCCCCGGCCCCACGCGGTGCCCGGGATGGGGTCCCTGTGCTGGGAGCAGCGTGGTGCATCCCAATGCCTCCCCCACTGCAGCCACTGGGGATGGGAACCCCCATCCCACAGACCCTGCATCACCCAGGCATGCAGATCAGAGAGAGCCATGAGCTCTGCCGGTGCTCCCTTTCCCTGCACACACACCGACTCCTGGTCATGGACCTGCTGCTCTCCCAGCTCTGACTCCTCCCGGCTCACGGTGGGTGGCCTGGCCCCCTGCCCACTCACCCACTCCCATCCTGGGCTGTGCCCCAGGCAGGACTGCACTGCACCTGGTCACAGGGTGAACCTGCTGCTGCTGCCGGCAGTGCTGCCAGCTGCTGGTGACCGAGGTCTGCCTGTTCCCCTTCCCTGGTCTGTCTGTGGGGCCCCTCGCTTCGTCAGACAGAGTGGGTGCCTCAGGGATGGAGTACAGGCAGACATGGGGAATGTGTGCTGCTCCCAGTATGGACACTGTGGACACCTATGTGCACATCCAGACTGCACTGTGCATCTGTGGGGCTGATGAGGACCCCACACATGAGGGATGTCACTGGCTGACATGTCCTGTGTTGGACCATGACCAGCCCTGTCACCAGGTCTGTTGGCCCTGCCAGGACCAGTCCACACCCAAGATCTTTAAGGGCTCATAAGCCCTGTCCTGCCTCTCAGCTGAGATCATGGGATGGGATCACGGGATGGGATCACAGCTACTTGCATGGGTGCCAGCCCCATGACCCCACTCATCTAGCCCTAATGGATTCCCTAGTGGGGTCCCAGGGGAGCAAGAGAAGCCAAACTGGGCTGTGGAACCCCAACCCTGGTATGTGCTGGTGCCGGTGCAACCCTGTGCTGCAGCCATGCACACACAGGGCTGTGTCCAAGAACTGATTCCCTCAGGGTGTCAGGACTGTCCAAGCGTGATGTAACATCCAGGAGCCCTGTGGCCACCCCACAGCATGGCCCTGCAGCCCCCGTGGCCAGCCAGGGCGACTCGCGGCTCCTGGGGCCAGACAGGAAGGAGACGTCACCACCGCGGAGCGTAACTCAAACCAGATGGGGCTGCGCTGGCGTCCAGGCCCGCGGGG
>NW_008658156.1:317-611 GCF_000695815.1 Acanthisitta chloris | reverse complement strand
GCCGGCAGGAAGCGGCTGGGAGGGACGCCCGCAGCGGGAGCCGGAGTCCAGGCTCTGGCAGCCTTAACTGCTTCGAGGCTAGCTGCAGTCCCCCTGGGCCGAGGGGCACTGGCATCATCCCCCCCCATGTGGGCAGATGCTGAAGCCTCTGACTGATGACTGACTGATTATCTGTCCATCCATCTCCACTTCCCCCAGCACCCTGGGGTGCTTAGAGCTGTGGGGTGCAGAGTCCAGAATCCCTTGGCAGTGTGCCTGCACAGACTGCCTGGGACGCACCAGGTGGTCCCCATC
>NW_008658156.1:0-251 GCF_000695815.1 Acanthisitta chloris | reverse complement strand
GCAGTGCCCCACGATGGGAGCAGTGCCCCTCAGCCTCCCAGAGCAGCAGGTGTGGGTTTTGGGCAGACCTGTACATTTATTTACAAGAAGGCAAGCGCCGAGCAGGGCTCTGTCATGGGGCAGGGTCCTGCCAGCCATGGCCCCTGCCCAGTGGGAACAAGCCTGAAGCCCCAGCCCCTGCTACAGCTGGTGGGGCTGAGGAGCTGGTGTCTCCCCCTGTCTCACCCCAAGGTTTTTCCAGCAGGCACAGA
>NW_008658155.1:0-477 GCF_000695815.1 Acanthisitta chloris | reverse complement strand
AAACCTCTTGACTTGACCCAAAGATGTCTCGGCTTGACCCATGAGGTTTGGCTTGACCCAACAACCTCTTGACTTGACCCAATGGAATCTTGGCTTAACCCAATGAGGTCTTGGACTGATCCAACAAGTTGACTTGATGCAAGACCGTGAACTGACCCAACATTGTGTCTTGACCCAATGACTTGGCTTGAGCCCATAACCTTTTGGTTCCACCCAATGTCTTGGCTTGACCCAATGACTTGACTTGACCCAAAACCATCTTGATTTGACCCCAAACCATCTTGGCTTGGCCTAATGACATCTGGGCTTGACCCAATGACTCGACCTGACCCAAAACCATCTTGGCTTGACCCAAAACCATCTTGGCTTGACTCAAAACCATCTTGGCTTGACTCAATGCCATCTTGGCTTGACCCGGTGCCATCTTGGCTTGACCCAATGCCATCTTGGCTTGACCCAATGACTTGGCTTGACCCC
>NW_008658154.1:0-17513 GCF_000695815.1 Acanthisitta chloris | reverse complement strand
ATAAGAATCTGTATATATTGAGATAAATAATTAGTTATGGTCAATACTAAGGCAGGTAATTGTGCATTACAGGAATGATGAACCTTTTAACACCGAGTTTCAAGAGCTACGTACAGAAAATAATATTCTCAGCCTAAAACTATGAAAGAGCTTTAGCAGAAACTACGGGCACAGACTACTGTGGCCATGCCATACTCATGTATCCCCTTGGCAGCTCCTTAGGTAATTGATTTTGCAAATCTTCAACACAGCTTTTACAAAGGACCATGACCACATACATCAAAAGCAACATATTACTTACAGCTGAATAAAAAAAGATCAAAAATAAAACCCAGGAAAACTGCTTTCAACTAGAACAAAATGGCTTGTGAGATATTTTCAAGAACAATCCACCACAGTGAAATGAATGCCTGTGACAACATACTATCCCTTTTTGCTCCCTGACCTAAAGCACCAATGTCATTTGTCAGACAGACAGGAATACACTTCAATAACAGATAAGGATTTTGAAAAAAAAAAGTTTTTAAGGATTCAATTTGAATAGCTCCTCTAGACACTAACTGGAAATAAGATACACAATAGAACTTCATGCTAAATCCATGACTGGGTTTTTTGTGCAAACGCTAAATATTCTTCCTGTTTTTTCTAACTCTTAAATGTTCATACAGAAAACAGCACAAAAGGAGGTAGATGCCTTTTCCACGTTATTTATGTCTCCAAACAACACTATACACATTTTGGAAACCATCATTCCCACCAGCTGGGGTCACTTTTAATCTAGTGTAAGTGGAAGAACTGAACTACAGTCTATCAGCAACCAAAATGCAGTAACATTTCACACTCTGCGAATACTTATGTTTACCTCGGTGCTAGAATAAAAATACCTACAATGTTTTATAGGATGAGCTAGAGCACCTTTAATCTGAAGAGTTCTGACTATTTTGAGGCACTTTTGAGTTCATGTTATTGCATTAATGGAAGATAGTGACTCTTCAACTAGATCCTGACTTTAGATGCAATGTGTCTAACCAGTGAATCGGCACATAAACCCTTATGCTCTTCAACTACAGAGGATACAAATTGCGCTGTTACACCCAAGATTTGGTGGTTGACCTTTCAGCTCTAGCAGGTTGGTTTTTAATCCCAAGTTATTGGGAAAAAGTTATCTTTTCATTCAACCATACAGCAATCCTACAGTGGCTGCTGAGTTCAGAATCGCTGGTAGAACACACTTTAAAACTTGATTCAAATTTCCTAAGATGTTTCAGAATAAAAAAGTTTCATGCTTAATCACACTCAAGTTCCCAAAGCCTGCATGTTACTTAAAATACAAGCTATAAACAGCAGACATTTTCCTTGCTGTTCATTTGTTTAGTGTAACACAGATCATCCTGCATTCGTATCTCTGACAGAAAAGGAAACACTCCATCTGCCCCACAGTTCACAGAGACCACTCATTGCTCACTTCTTCACCTGGAAAAGACTGTGAATAAACAAACCTGTTTGGCCAATTGATCTTTCTTCACCAAGCCAGTGGCTGCAGCGATGTTCCCTGCTCCTTCCACTGTCCTCTGGGCCACTGCTGTCACTCCTGTCACCACAGCTCCCCCAACATTAGACACTTGCTCTTTAGTTTTCTCAGCCACTGAGGAGAAGCAGAAGATGTAAAAATACATTATGGCCCTGTGAGCTCTAAGTTTTACAGAGAACTGTATTTATCACTGACAGTCCAACATCATTAAAAGCCATAAGGCCATTACATTTTCTGTACCACATGTAGACCTTATGAAATTAAACTATCCATCTGGTAACAATGGAGCAGCAGAGGTAAAAAGAAGCCTTAATTGTAGCTCAATTTCTTTCATGTGAAAGACATTTGACATTCTCATTCATGTCTAGCTGTACTTTGGGGAAGAAAAGTCACTATTTAAGGGCCTTTATTATGTCCAACTCATTGTGTAATATATCCCAGTTTGGAAATTCATTCCAATTAGTCCACCAACACTTGCTGCATGATAGAGGGCATGGAAGACAAGTTTGTTTTTTTTACACTAGACTCAGGAAACATTGATTTTTTTAAAAAAATATACTTCATTAAAAAGCAGAGCTACCATTGCTCAAGCAGAGAATTTCAAAAACAACCTTTAATCTGACTCTCTTGAGACTTCTGCCCCGGTGCTGAATGATACATAATGTACTAATCTGCAAAAAGACTGAATGCCAAGGATGCCAAAGCAAACTGGATTAATAGCTAACTTCCAAGCCCCAAGGAAACAACAACCCACTTAGCTTACATATACATCAGCAGTTGCCATTCTACCTTTCAGAATATCACTGGGTTCTTTCTGCTCATTCATCCCCAAGGGCTCTTTCTGATAGCAGCTTGAACCACAGTGAAACTGTTCTAAGAAAAGAGATGGAATGACTTCATGCCTTAAAAGTTACACAGCCAGATTTCCAGAAAAAAACACATTTACTCACTGAAACAAGGTCACAAACATCCAGCATATATTTTTGCAATTTTAACTAATCCTATACTTTTCTCCAGGCTAAATCCCATCTGATCCATAAAATGTATTCATAGATGTATTTGCACTCATTATGAGCATGGGATGGATTCTGCTTGGCAGTTAGGCCACCCTTTCTGAATCTTTTGGAGGAAAACACATAGGAAAATTACACTTTCTATGGATAAATTAGGTTTCTTTAATTCCTTTCATAAAGACCATCAACTCTTCATATCACAGGGAAAGCAGCATAGATTGCTATGACTGACATTATAAAACAATTAGGGAAAATCTAAAAAGGTAAACAATATGCCTAATATGCAACTTTTATTAAATACCCAAATAATAAATATCTGCTGACCGAAAATGGATTCAGATAATATAATGCTCATTCTAACTAATTTAAAGGGAAAAGTTAGGACCCAATTGAGTATTATCTATATTATGACCAGAGCCTTCATTAGCTAGAACAGGACAACAGATTATATGTTGCCTGAAACCAGAAACAGAGAAAGTCTGTTCCAAGTATCTTCCAAACTATATATGCTAATAAGATAAAAATTCACAAGAAATTTCATTTTATACATCTGCTACTCTATGGCCATTTTTTTCAGAAAAAAATAAGATAATCAAAAGTGGGTTTTGCTGAAAAGCAAATGTTGCCCTCAGGGAAGCTTTGAGTTAATGCTAGCAAGTGCAAAAAGGCATCTATTAAGATGCCCCATTTGATTATTACCAGCTACAGACTACAAAAAGCTCTGGATTCTACACATCAAATTTATATAGGAAGCTTTTATCCTAGTTTTTGCAAATGCATGTCTTAAGGTGTGTGTCCTAGTAAGACATTATATCCTGCAAAGAATGTTACGACCTGATTGTGCATGAACTGGGTAACATTATGAGATGGAAAATCATAATCAATTTCAATATTATTTCAAATAGCAAAAAATCTCAGAGATAGGTAAAATAAAGTAGCATCTTGCAAAAGTACGTTTAAATTCATATTCTCCAAGAAATAATTAAAGAAGTGGAGATGTGTTTTGTCTAAGTTTCAGTATTGTTTTTTTCGTTTTCCTCTCATTCATTTTCCGGGAGAGATCCTGGACTGCACCAAGAGCAGCTGGACCAGCAGGTTGAGGGAGGCGATTCTGCCCCTCTGCTCTGCTCTTGTGAGACCCCACCTGGAGTTCTGTGCCCATCTCTGGAGGCCCTAACACAGGAAGGACATGAATCTGGTGGAGTCAGTTCAGGAGAGGGTCACAAAGATGATCAGAGGAATTAAACACCTCTCCTGTGAAGACAGACTGAGAAAGTTGGGGTTGTTCAGCCTGGAGAATAGAACGCTCTGGGGGAACCTTATAAGAGCCTAGAAGTACCTAAAGGGAGCTTACAAGAAAGGTGGAGAGGGACTTCTTGCGGGGTCATGTAGCGATAAGATAAGGGGCACTGGCTTCGAACTGAAAGAGAGTAGGTTTAGATCAGACATTTAGAAGAAATTCTTTACTGTGAGGGTGGTGAGGCACTGGAACAGGTTGTCCAAAGAAGTTGTGGATGCTCCATCCCTGGAATTGCTCAAGGCCAGGTTGGCCGGGGGCCTGAGCAACCTGGTCAGGTGGAAGGTGTCCCTGCCCCTCACAAGGGGTTGGAACTAGATGATCTTTAAGGTCCCTTCCAAACCAAATGGTTGTATGATTCATTCTATGACACCACAAATCAGGGTCCTTTTGTTCTGTTAATTTTTCTGTATGGAAGTAACATAGACTGTTGCCTGGAGAAGAGAACGCTCTGGGGGAACCTTATAAGAGCCTAGAAGTACCTAAAGGGAGCTTACAAGAAAGGTGGAGAGGGACTTCTTGCGGGGTCATGTAGCGATAAGATAAGGGGCACTGGCTTCGAACTGAAAGAGAGTAGGTTTAGATCAGACATTTAGAAGAAATTCTTTACTGTGAGGGTGGTGAGGCACTGGAACAGGTTGTCCAAAGAAGTTGTGGATGCTCCATCCCTGGAATTGCTCAAGGCCAGGTTGGCCGGGGGCCTGAGCAACCTGGTCAGGTGGAAGGTGTCCCTGCCCCTCACAAGGGGTTGGAACTAGATGATCTTTAAGGTCCCTTCCAAACCAAATGGTTGTATGATTCATTCTATGACACCACAAATCAGGGTCCTTTTGTTCTGTTAATTTTTCTGTATGGAAGTAACATAGACTGTTTTGAAAACTCTCTTTGCCAAAATATGTTCAGCGGCAGAAAATGTAAAGGACAAATTCAGCAGGGTTGATGCTGACAAAGGATCTTCATGCTCAGTTGCCCTTAAGCAGACTCATCCCTTCTAATAAAATGATAATGAACAGTTGCACTGTGTTCATTGTCAATAGTCATAATTAGTTTGATTATCTCAAGCTCATAAAACCTCAAAAGCAAAATATCAAGAAACAGAGTGGAATTGAGTGCACTGGGGATGCTGCAATATAAAATACCTGATTTCCGATGCCATTATTAAACCTACGTTTCTTGTATTATGCTGTCATGACAAGCACAACCAAGAGCCAACTATCCAGTGGCTGCTGTTGTCACTATTAGAGTGTTTTGGGAAAACTCTGACTGAAGTGTGTTTTTTCCTCCGAGAAACACATTATGCTAGGAAAGGCTTAGTACATGCAACCTAAAATGAAAACAGAAGAGTCAGGCTGCTAACACTGTTACTGGCACAACAATAAGATACTGATAAAACTAGTAACAAAACCGGTATATTTAAGACTGCTTCTATTTCAGATTGTTGTGGTTTAACTCCAGCTGGCAACTAAGCACCACACAGCTGCTCACTGACTTCCTCCCCACCCCAACCGGACCGGGGGAAGAGAACTGGAAGAGTAAAAGTAAGAAAACTCATGGCTTGAGATAATTACAGTTTAATTGAAATAAAATAATAATAGTAATAGAAAATTTTAATTAAAAGGAAAATAACAAAGAGAAAAAGAGAGATAAAACCCAAGCAACACAAGTGATGAAAATTAAAACAATTGCTTACCACCAACCAACTGATAACCCAGCCAGTCCCCAGGCAGCTGCCCCAGGCCAATCTCCCCCTAGTTTTATTGCTGAGCGTAAAGCCATATGGTCTGGAATATCCCTCTGGTCAACTGGGGTCAGCTGTCCTTGCTGTGTCTCCCAACTCCTTGTGCACCCCCAGCCTCCTCACTGGTGGGGTGAGGTGATGAGCAGAAAATGCCTTGACACTGTGTAAGCACTGCTCAGCAATAACTAAAACATCCTTGTGTTATCAACACAGTTTTCAGCACAAATCCAAAACTGCTCCATACTAGCTACTATGTAGAAAAAAAACAACCCTCCCCCAGACAAAAACAGCACACAGACATAGCATTAAGTAAGCTAACAGAGGAGTCACCCTGAAAGATCTTTCATATGCTGCTTCAGAAAGCAGAGCCATGAACATAAATCCAGCAAATTATCTACATAGCACAGATTTGCAAAAACATTCATCGTGGTAAGGAGAGTCTTCTTTCCTGTCCCTAAGGAATACCTAAACATCATCAAAGTTCCTATTACCAAAGCTCCAGCCTGTGACCCTCCAGCTCTCAAAACCCAGCAACAGGAGAAGAAAAACCAAAAAAAGTTTCCAGTCTCATGTATTTTATTTCTTACACTAAGCAGTAACAGGGGAAAAGCATTAAGTGTGCACAAATGAATTAGTTTGGAATGCAGGGGGTTGATTCCAATTAATTAAATTAATCTGAATACCAGGTTGTTTAATAATCTTAAGTCATTAAGTCTTTGTAAAGTTGATGTCTGCTTTGCATCACAGTGTTGAGAAACAGGGTAAATCAACTTTTTCAGAGCTCTGCTGTGCCACGGCCTGATTACTTCTGTCTGTCTATGCAGAGACTGTCACTCCATTAAACGACTCTGGGATGGTGTACAATGACCATGTCAAGGCTAACTTTGAGTCTGAAGTTCTAACATTGACTATAGCACTGTGTAAAAAGTATTAGAATTGAAGCTTTCTTTTCCTTACTTACTACAGACACCTGGATAACATACGATATCAATGTGAAACCATTGGAGCAATTCAAAAACGTAACTACTTGTTTTCAACTTTGAACAATAAAAGTAGACAAAACCCACAGGATTTCTCTGATTTAATTAAATTACTCTTACTGAACTAAATATGCCTTTGAATATTTATATGGATATACTGTCTAGTAAGTTTGGTTTAGGTACTTGAAGAATTCATTTACAAAGATGTCATAAATATAGTGGTAGTTCTTTATTTATGCAATTTTCTGCAAGACACCTCACAAACACAGCAGGAACATCAATGACTAAGAATGTTAAGAAGGACAAGAATGATCAGATAAAAGAATTAAGCAAAACATTTGACTATGGTTCATAACTGTCGATATTTTATCTTTACTCTGTTTCAGGAAACAGACACATGGTTGAAGCCCCAAGGGCTTTTTGGCCCTGATCTGCTCACAACTAGTGTTTTACTTGAAATATTTACAGTTCATCTCCTGATATTCAATCTTTGATACTGTACATTTTTGGACACTTATCCCTGGGAGATAAGCAAGATGGATGAATTATGCATTCATCATAATGATAAGCAAGATGGATGAATTATGCATTTACAGTCAAAGGTCAGAAGACATGTTAATTAGGAAGGCAAGTCCAAACACAAGCTAGTACTCCATAAAACCAATAAGCAAAACTGCTTCATCTTCTGAAGCTCTGAGAAAGGGTGACCTGACAAATAACAGGCTCACCACATCCCTATGAATCACAGTCTGGTATTCTCATTTCACAGTGTCTTGATGCCACTAAACCTGGTACAACCAGGTCACATTTAGAGAAAAAAAACCCTGAGTCTAGTATTTCTGAGTTTGGAAAGTAACTGACTGAAAATTGTATTTAGTTCAGCACTTTGAGGTGTGACAGCTTACAGACATTTCACCAGCAGAGGGTTTTAAACCATAAACTATTCAAAAACAGCAAAACTAGCAAGATCTTGGAACTCAGCCAGTAAGAAAGGACTGACTGGACAACTGTGAACACACCCATTTTCATCTGTGATCCTAGTTTGCACTTGACTGTCGGCAACCTCTTCAACCATTTTAATTCACACAACAAAATGTTTATTTCACCTCAGGTTTCACATGATATTAAATCTCTGGCGCATCACAAGACCACCAGAACAGGTGAACTCCCAGTCCTATGAAAAGAGACAAGCAGGTCTTTACAAGTGCCTTTAAAGGCATTTTGTGACATCAACTTTTGCAGCATTGACTTAAATGGATTTGATTTCGAAGGCAACTTTGCTAGCATTTCTCAGTGTCTTCATTTTACATCCCATAGCATCACTACAGTGAACCCAAATCTACCTTCTTTGCTTGTCAGAACAAGTCTTTATAGACTTGCAATTATTTTTTATTCTTCAAAAATCTGCCTAATAATTCCTCTGTTCTTACACTACTGAGTCCATACTGTTTCATTTTGGAAATGATGCCGTCTGGATTTTGCCTGAAGTCTCCTCACTGCCCCATTTCAACCTCCACACCCTCTATTCATTTTCCATTTTCATTCAATAGCCAAACTCATTTCAAACAGTTTAACAGGCCAGAAGGAAGCAAACAGTAGCACAGAAACCATTATTCACAAGCTTTGGGTGTTTCACTTTGTGCCACTCATTTCCTAAACCGTGTGAAAAGCAACCACTCTTTTGCCTAAAATTGACAGTAACTTTTCCAAATTTTCTGTTCATAGGCACAGCACACAGCAGGTATGTTCTCCTTATGTTTGGCTTTACAGTCAGTTTTGTACCTTCCAGAATAAAATCTAACATCTTTTCAAACCTGTCAAAAACTATATTCATCTAAATCTCCTGTTTCACAACACATATTGCGATCAGATAGACAGACACGAACAGCATTTGAGATCAGCTGTTTCTTTCAGAAGGGAAAGAAGTCCCCCACTGAGCCAGCCTACTAGAGTCCCAGTGCTTCAGCAAGTTTCATACATGTGCAAAATGCCCTTGACTTTGTTCTACCACAGCCCAGCTTGGTGAACACCACCTCTACTAACCTGCTTGCTAGTGCTGTCAGTTGCTGTTCCCGCATTTGCGATGATATTTGATGTATGTACCTCAAATCTCATCCTACTGCTATCCTCCACCAGTTACAGTAACGATCCCTCTGAATATTTCTCTTAATTGAGGTCTAACAAACTGAGATCTCAAACCTCCTAACAGCAGCATGCACGTCCAGCCTGAGGCTAAACTCTGAAAGACTATCCTAGACGTTCTGTTCCACTTTGTTACTAAAAATAATCTTGACTGACTTTTCAACCATTTATGTGTTGTGATACTAAGTATGACATTTGTTTACATACTGTCATTTATCCTTTGCATTGGCTTATGTGAGCACAGGTGAATGATACACAGGTTGTACATTAAGGAAAAAAGGAATCCTTTTCTACTACTTTGTTTTCTAATTTAAATTTCTTGACCGTGCATTTTCTTCACATCTCCAGAAGTCCCACAATATAGAGCAGAAAATTACACGTTCTATTCAATACACTATGGTCAGCTAAGGCTTTCTTGCACTCTGTTGAGATCAAAGACTGCATTCCACAGCCCTCCTCCAGTGGCAACTTCTCAAGATCCCACTTCTCTGCTGCCTCAGATCGGAAGGAGACAAACCTGGGTACCCAAGCCAGGTTTTCAAATTCTATAGGTCAAAGCTCTCAATAGTTAAAAAAAATTTTAAAAATTAAAAAAACTTCATTTTTTTTATGCAGGTCAAAGCTCTCAATAGTTAAAAAAATTTTAAGAACTTCATTTTTTTAATGTCAACTAGTTCATAACTTTCCAGCACCTTCCACAGCTTTGACAATAAACAAACAACAGAAAGATTTATCTACTTCTGAAAAAGCAAGTTATTTCCTTCTGCTTAGGAAACTGGTGACCCTAGTCTCCTGGCTTTTATTAGTGCATCTTGACTTAAGATTCAGAACATCCCTCAAAACATGCTTTTCACATGGAAACAACTATTAAATTTACATACTTGACTGTAAAACAATGTATGCATTTCGACAAAATGACTTAAGATTCAGAACATCCCTCAAAATATGCTTTTCACACGGAAACAACTATTAAATTTACATACTTCACTGTAAAACAATGTATGCATTTTGACAAAACGAATGCTTCTTTCCGCGCTTCAATTTTTCTCTTTTTTTTTAGCTTTCATAAATTGTAGTGCCCTCAAAAAACCAGAATTTTTAACAGCTAAATGGTTGGTTAATCAAATGTAGGGAAGAAGTTGAAAACGAGACATAATTGTCTTACCTGTTGTGACACCATGAACAACTCCTTCCTTGGTCCTGGAACCTAAACAAAGAATGATATTAGGTTGAAAATGCATATTCTTAAGTACTGGTAAAGGCTAGACAGATAATAAAGAGGGATTAATATATATATATTACATACAGTTGAATACAGTATTTTCTAAGGTTATTTAAAGACATTAAAGAGAAATTCAATCTAAGGGAAAGGCAAAACCATCAATAAAGAACAACTGCATGGATGTATATTGACTGTGGAAAGGTGAGTAATACTGGAAACACTTTGTATTTTACTGCTTGTACATATTGACTTCCTTGCTATTTTCTTAATAGCTGTGTTTATTAAGTCTCTCACTTTACAAACTCACACGGATGACTCTGCAAAGAAACCACGATAAAGTTTATGTCCTAAGGAAGCTCATGCATGCATTTGGAGACGATCACAGCCACAGTTTCCAGAAGATCCTTACAATTTCATCTTACAACACTCTGCTGGATCACAGTTTGCAGGGACTGACATCCATTACTGAACTACAGAAAGACCTAGAGGTTAAAATCAGGGAGGCTGGTAGCGCTAACTAGATTTAGATATAAATTAACCCAAAAAAGCTTTAAACAGTAGATAGAATTTAAACATGAAAATGACACCCAGGGTCAAACCCAAGATTTGCTGCATCCAGTGAGCTCATTGTCACATGCACGTGTGACAACTCACATATGATTTGCAGGCAGCAACCTAGAGCTCATGCTAGACTGAATCGTAACACAAGACCTGTGTAAGCAATGTAACTCTGCCATGCTGAAGACCAAACTGATTTCTGGATCACCCATGTAAAAAAAACAGGACTTTGCTCCCTTTCATGCAATATGGTAAAATCTCTCCTGTCTTCAATGAAAAGAGAAATAAATTAGCACATACTGCTGTTTAAAACATTAACTCCATGTCTTTTTCCCTACTAGATCTCTACTCATCCTTGTCAGATTTTATAGCTTGGCTGCATTTCAGGGATCAGTATCCATCTGTGAACTATGACGCTTAACAATGTGCAAATAAGTATTGCAAAGACAGAGTTTATGACTCCTAGTTAATCATCTTACCTAGCCCGCCAGTGATAGAATCATATTTTTTTTTATTACAAACACAAAAATTGCCTTATTTGTAATGCAATTTTTTGTCTCTATGTCATTCTGTATTTGAGACATTATCATTTATACTTCTGACTTTACACTTTAAACATCAATTTAATTTTAGCTTAAAACTGTGCAAAATCATATACAAACTGATATAAGCAGAAATACAGTAGAGGAGAATGCACAAGCAGAAAAATATTAGAACAAAGCAACTTGTCATCCACAATTCTTTACAATAATATAACTAAACACTGAAATACAATATAAGTTCATTCATCAATATGTCCTACTTGCTACTAGTGCCAATTTATGGAACTTTAGCCATGTATTTACAGCACTATTAGATTGATTACAGCATTGAAAAGACTCTGTTACCCAGGAGCAAGAGCAGAATAATAGCCCATGATAAATAAAAGGGAAAAATATATTACATCAAGTAAAATGACAAGTTTCTTTACCTAGCTAATGATGACGTTAAACAGCTGAGTTGTCTTTTTTCCCCTCTTTATTCTAATTTTCTCTTTAAAAAAAGGTTGCTTTCTCTCACTGAAAATATTTACCATTGAAGAATCATATTAAATGCAAAGTGTCAATGTCTAAAGATTGGGTTTAGGACTTTGGTTCTCAATCTTAAGCATATGCTTCTAAATGCATTGTTAGACCTGGCCAATCTCTCGCTGAACAGACTGACTGCAGAAACTGTTACTTCCATGCAAGTGTGCATGGAAGTACTAAAGACATGGAAACCTGGAAATAGCAAGTACTCAGTTCCCTGGGGCTGGTAAGAGATGGATGGTATGACAGAAATCCATGAGGAGCTCTGCAATGCATGCATCACCAAAGGGACCTATGCGAGTTGATTCTTACTTCACCTACCCTGAGACAACACTGCTATTACTGTTAGTGGAAAACAGGCTTTTCTTTAATGAAAGCTCAGCTCATAGACCCATACAGAACAGGGATATGTATAGCCAAATCCATTAACTGGCCAACAAACAGCTAGTTGGCGTTCCAGATCTTACAGCACATGTTAGGGCTCAATACTACTTGCCCCACCATTGCACACTTGCATGAAAGTTGCTGTTTCTGCAGTCACAGCTACAACAGCATCTAGAAGTACATTAAGATGTGCCAGAACAGGCCTATAAAAACAGGTGAATTCAGTAGGATGACGTCTGGCTGGCCATGAAGGAAAGCTGATTGTCCACATTGTTTCTGAGAGAAACTAGCTGTGTTTCATTCTGGTATTCCCAAAATGTCAATAGTCTTGCTCACTGTAATAAGGCTAACAGAGGAATCAGAGCAGGGGTAATACAAAGACCAAGGAACCTGACACTGACCTATGCTACTTAGAAGCAATAGCAGCACATGGTAATGCTACTTTTCCTAGCTATAATACATATTTGTGTGAGGAGAGGGAGAAGCCAAACAAGAATTTTTGCCTTTTTGTAATTATAAAAAAATATCATAGACTCTCTTCATTGCTTATTATCATCACTGCTATTACACCAAAAAGAAAGGGTGTATCAGCAGTTTGGAAATGCAGTCATTTCTGGACTATTTCAGAGACAACAGACTATTCATATCGCTTAGTTCAAGCTGGTTAAAGACAGGGAGACATAAATCCAAAGCAGGGGAAAGAGAAATCAATGTCTAAGGAAAACACATGCTCCCAAGTCCTGAAGCCCATTATTCCACCAGACAGACCTTGAGTCCCTCGACTACTCTGCTGGCTTTTCTACAACCAAAGGAAAATAAGAAACCTTATGAAAAAAAAGTGCAGCAGAGGAATTCAAATGGTCTTGCCAAATAGGTCATGACTGCATTGTTCTACTCTAAGGCCATGTGCTAGCACAGGGAGTAGTAAACAATTCGTGTTTGTCACCCTCCTTCTGATAAACTATTCCTTGGTTCTCCTAGCATTTGGCACATGAAAAATGATCAGACTGGAAACTTCCATTCCTGAACACGAAACACGCACTCAAAAGTCAATTGAACAAAAACTTCAGCTCCCTGGTAGCACAAACAAAGCTCAGAGGAGATATTGAACACTACCTCAGCAAGAGCATACAAGCACATCCTTCTTACTCTCAGTTCCTGGTTTCAGAGCTAGTGGGGATAAGTATTACTGCTTATTTCCTCACTGCTTCACACCAACAGCTCTTGAAGGATACAGAGAGATCAGGTTGTAAATTCACAGCACACATGATGCAGCACAGGACTGCTGAGCCTCAGTCATCCTTTCTAAACAATGATCAGGCCATTGTTTGACATCAAGAAAGGTCCTGATGCTGTGCTTGTATGAATGAAGAAAGAGCCACAAATTTCAGGTGGCCAATGCTGAGGCCCATTAGCAGAGGAATTCAAGGGATAGAAAACAACAACTGAAAGCATAGAAACACATTCTAGACTGTATTCAAGAGTCTTTAGGGTACCTCAAAGCAGGACAAAGACAGTACACTGAGAGAAGAAAGAAGAGACTTCAGCGTGGACAGGGAAAAAAAATTCCCAGTCAGTCCTCCAGTACACTACCCTCCCACAGAGCTCTAACTTTCTCTCTTTGCCAAAGGGAATTTTTCTCCTGCGAAAAGACACCCAACAAAAGCAAAAAAAACCCCAACCAAACAAAAAATCCCCAAACAAAAAATATCCAACCAAACAAAAAATCCCCAAACAAATTAAAAAATACAGAAAACAAAAGAAGTAAGTTTTAATGACAGCATTTCATCCCAGCAGCAGCTGTTCTTAACAGAACTCTTAGAATCTTTCATGTAACAGTTAACAGCAGCCTGGCTAGAAAGGTCCATATGATGAGACCATATCATCTAGGGGATCTGGACCAAAGAGTTTGCATCTTATTAATTCTCAAGCAGCAATGGAAGACTGTTACGCAGCTGACTGCTGAAACTGAAAATGATTAACAGATCCCTCTCAGCCCAGTGTTGTTAGGTTCTTTTTTGCAAGATGTCAAGCAAGATGTCACACTATAATCTGGCTGTCAAACACCAATCTGAAAACCCAACTATAGAGAAAGGCAGGGAGAAATCTTCAGGAGCTCTAATGCATTGTGCTGCTCCTCTTCTCTGCTCATAAAGGGGTTGCACTACCTTTTGCACTGCAACCATTATCAGTCTACAGAATCAAAGATTATCACATCACCCTTTGCTAACACTGCACAGGAGAAGAGCCACCTCTGCAGTGTGCTTGAGTAGCAGACAGAGAAATACCCAGCTTCTCATTTCCCCCTTACACTACTGGATCCCATTGAAACATCCTGTGGATATGGGCAAGCACACAACTGGACAGGAGCTGCCAGAGCTCCTGGAGACAGCTTCCAAGCAAAGGCTTTTTTTACTTGCATGACGAATTGTACATATAGCTTTTCCTCCTGAAAAGGTGGCATCTGGGGTGAGAAGGATCCTACAATCACATGCACAGATCTCTATCATGGCTCAGGGCTCTGCTGTACTTCATACTTTATTCTTGAAATAAATGGCAAGCCTGACCTTCAAAGTTCAACCTCAACAAAAGTGGCTCTGAAGAGAACAGGAAACCTGTTGCCTTTGGGAGCAGAACTAGATTCAAGTATTATTATGGTCTGGAGTACAGGTCAGACACGAAGACTAATTCAGCACACAAGGTAGGTTTCTAATACAGAGAAATCAATGACCCCAAAAGCATGAAAACAAAATTAATCAATGACCCTAGAAGCAAGAAAACAAAACGAACCAATGACCCACCCCTGAAAAATAAATATCAGGCACAATACAGTGAAAAAACACTTATTTTCATATCTTGAAAATGAGCAGACACTCATTTTAAAATCAACTCATCTTACGATCAGTGTTCAAAATAACTGCCGGCCCTGCTGGCAAGAGCACTGAGCTTTGCTATGGCTGAAAAGGAGCGAAATATATTCCAAATGAGTAGTCCACACGATCTGGAGCAGAAGTAATTCCTTACAGACTGACACTAGCATGCAAGGGCAGAGGGAATCCTGAAAAGACATTGGAATTAAGAGACCTCAGTCCCTGTCACTGCAAAGAAATGCCTCTAGTTTTCAGCTCTGTTTAACTTCTCTCTGCTATTTGTGAACATCTCCCTTGGTACACACAGCATTCGTTACAGAACTGACCTGCTACGAAATCAGTAAAATAGATGGACCTACTACAAAGGGTATCTTTTCCTCTCCATTCTTTTATAGACTAACCCTATTTGATGAATAAGAGAAAACAGATCCATAAATGGCTATTTAATAAATAGCCACTTTCTCATATAGTCTTTATAAGAGAAAACAGATCCATAAATGGCTTTTTTAATAAACAGCCACTTTCTCATATAGTCTTCGCAGATTATTTTTCTGTGAATTTTTCATGGCAGCATTTGCAAGACAGTCCTCTAAAGCCCAGTATTTGCTAAGTGAAGATGACTATCATACATCAAAGTACCAGTCTGGGATTTGAAAAGAGTTTTATCCCTGGCAGTATGAATTAACCTCTCAAGTTTCTTCTCTTAAAATCCCACTTAAACCCCACATGTCTTACAAATGCTGTGAAGCTACCTACCACTTCAGCTTTTTCATTTTTTTAAATTTATTTTTACTGTACCAACTACCTCTTCAGCCTTAACCTAGAAAACTTCTTGAATAGAGTGCCAGCTAGTTACCTATACTGTAAGGCACCTTCTACAACATAACCTCGTTCAGCATGGTGTTACAGATGTGGCTCCACAGAGCATGACCAGCTCATGACATAAGAACCAACATCTGGCTTCAAAGAACCAAAGCTCAAGATGGCACATCTCTTCTTTTGTTTGTTTGTAGTGCTCTTCTACAAGTGAGTAAATTTTTTTTTTCAGAAGAATAGGTCTGATGAGGATCTAGCTGTGATGTCTGGGTGCACTAACCAGCAGTGTGATCTCTGCTGCCCACCTACCCACATAGAGGACTCCCTCTTTCGTCTTTCCCGCTGCCTCTGCCACACCCTGTTTGGTTTTTTCTGCTGCTGCTACGACTCCCTCCTTTGCCTTGGAAAGCCCTTTCATGAACACATCCATGGCTGAAGACTTTCTTCACACAGCTCTAGAAAAAAAAAATGACAGTACACTTTAATAAGAATTTTTTCAGCTTTTTATCCTAGAAATGGGAAAACAATATTCAAACTGAATGGGACCACAATTACTTAAAAACCGTTTTATTTATACCCCCATATTATGTAGGTATAGGAAAGAGATACCCTGTTTCCATAGAATCCTACAGAGAGGGTGCTCATAAAACAGTTCCGGTTTGAAGATGGATTCTTTGATACAGGTCCCTTCATTGCCTATCAAAGCATCATTTCTTCCAAAGGGCAGTTCTGTTCATGTGCTGATTGCAAGATTTAGCCCTGTGATTTGATGATATTCCATCTCTTATCCATGCAAGAAAAGCCAATTATAAGAAACATCAGCAACTTAAAATAAACCAAAAACAGACCAACCTGCAAACCAAACCACATAAACCAAAAACCCTCCTAAATGACAAATATTCACTTGTAAGAAACTGCCATTACAACCCAGAAGGATCAGAGCACGTAGAAAATGCTGCTTTTCCAGCAGTCCAGCACTTTGCACACAGTCCATGTCACTCATCTAGAAACTGAGTTTTCCCAAATGAGCTCCTTACATGCATCAGGACTGAGAAAAGATTTTACTAAAAAGCAAAAGCAAGAACCCAAGACTTTAAATGCACTGCACTAAAGCTACCAAGTGAGTTCTGTGACAACCCAGCACAACCCTGAAACCACTAAAATAGTAATTAAAACCAAGAATGTGTCCCTTCAACAAATCCATTATCCAAAGTCCTTTCTCTCCTCCACCCACACAGACAGAAATGCGGCCTGTCATCTTCTCTTCTTCGCCAAAGGCTGAGTAGGAGGAACGGATGTCTAGGAAGACATCTGGGCTGTCGCAGCTTTCTCCTAACTCGTGACAAGCGTGTGAAGAAAGGCAGTTTGTGCTCCAGCCGAACCGCCCACAGTCCCTGTCACCCCGGGGGTGGCAAAGGGCGCTCACAAACACACACGGGAGGCGACAGGCCCCGGCCCGCGGGCCAGCGAGCGCCCGAGCCCACCGCCGAGGGACACGGGCACCGAGAAACACGGGCACCGAGCAACACACGGGCCCCGAGCAACACACGGGCACCGAGCAACACACGGGCACCGAGAAACACGGGCACCGAGCAACACACGGGCCCCGAGCAACACACGGGCACCGAGCAACACACGGGCACCGAGAAACACGGGCACCGAGCAACACACGGGCCCCGAGCAACACACGGGCACCGAGCAACACACGGGCACCGAGAAACACGGGCACCGAGCAACACACGGGCCCCGAGCAACACACGGGCACCGAGCAACACACGGGCACCGAGAAACACGGGCACCGAGCAACACACGGGCACCGAGCAACACACGGGCACCGAGCAACACACAGCACCGAGCAACACGGGCACCGAGCAACACAGGCACCGAGAGCGGCG
>NW_008658153.1:0-424 GCF_000695815.1 Acanthisitta chloris | reverse complement strand
ACCGCCTTGGTCACCTCCCTGGTCACCGCCCTGGTCACCACCTTGGTCACCGCCTTGGTCACCTCCCGTCACCTCCCTGGTCACCTCTCTGGTCACCGCCCTGGTCACCACCTTGGTCACCGCCTTGGTCACCTCCCGTCACCTCCCTGGTCACCTCTCTGGTCACCGCCCTGGTCACCACCTTGGTCACCGCCTTGGTCACCTCCCGTCACCTCCCTGGTCACCTCTCTGGTCACCGCCCTGGTCACCACCTTGGTCACCGCCTTGGTCACCTCCCGTCACCTCCCTGGTCACCTCTCTGGTCACCGCCCTGGTCACCGCCCTGCCCTGCGGTGGCTTTGGCACTCAGTGCATGGCCCCAGCCTCAAGGATGGGCTCACACTGAGGATCCTTCCCATCCTGCTGGGGGACACCATTGTGGGGG
>NW_008658152.1:0-498 GCF_000695815.1 Acanthisitta chloris | reverse complement strand
TGAGAAATCGATTCTTAGGGCAGCCACAGAATTTTTTTTTTCTGGCTATAAGAGGAGTCAGTGTGATGATGTGAAATTTTTCTCTGTGAGGGCAGTATTACTCTGAGTTCATATCCACTAACTTTGGGCTGTACATTTCCTCATCAGTTTTAATAATTCTGCTAAATCA
This sequence comes from Acanthisitta chloris, assembly GCF_000695815.1. Classification (NCBI taxonomy): domain Eukaryota; kingdom Metazoa; phylum Chordata; class Aves; order Passeriformes; family Acanthisittidae; genus Acanthisitta; species Acanthisitta chloris. The sequence continues at coordinate 329 of NW_008658152.1, read as the reverse complement.
AAATCAAGCTCTGAGCATTGCAGAGTAGCATAAAATTGTTACATTTGCATGAACTTCAGACATACGTGGGCAGGAAGGTGAAAAATTTGCAATTGTGGCATAAAATGATAGAGTGGGTTTGGAAAACGTAAAATAATAGTGCTTGGGTATTCCAGGATATCCTTCTGTCTCTCTCTTGTCCTACTTGCAAAATAGACGCAGGGATTCAATTTTCTGACTTTGCATGAGGGAACATCGTTATTGCTGTGGTACACATATTTATTTCCTTCTTAGCTATCGTGCTAACTCTCACCACAAGATGTAAATGTCAGAACGTGACACTATAAATG
>NW_008658151.1:31555-32163 GCF_000695815.1 Acanthisitta chloris | reverse complement strand
CCGGCACACCTCCGGACCCGCTACCGGGGCTGCGCCATCCATCCCGCACACGAGGAGTCTGGGCAGCGCGGTGTGAGATCCAAACGGGCAAGTCCCCAGAATCCCAATCCCTGGCCACTGCCATCCCTCACATTGCCCATCCGGGGGAAATTGCGTGGATATAGCCTAGCCATGAGGCCTTCAGGGGCACGGAAGAAAAGTAGGCACCCTTCTTCTTGACGTCGCACAGCTGTGGGCTGGAGCTGGCTGCTGCTGTTGCACAGACATCTGCTGGGTCAGAAATCCCTGTGAGAGGTGAGTCTGGGGACAGAGGTGTCCTTCATTCCTTGTCATCCTTCCCCTTTTGCACCCCTGGGACTACTGGAGCCCAGTGCACCCTGTGTCGTGCAGGGACAGACCCTAGCTGCATGGTCCCCGCGGCACAGGGGGGACAGCGGCACTGTGAATGGGCTGGCTGCTTGGGCATCTGCTGGATTCAATAACCAGGAACTCCTAAACTTGGAGCTTTAGGACAGTGCCTGAAAGTGAAACCAGAAAAGGTAGTGAGGGTGGCTGTGACAACTCCCCCTCCTCTGTCCGTGCCCGTCTGCTGGCTGGTCCGCAGCGGG
>NW_008658151.1:30186-31543 GCF_000695815.1 Acanthisitta chloris | reverse complement strand
TCACTTGCTGCAAGCTCACACTCCGCATGTGATGGCAATGACACACGATATTTGCGGGGTGCGAGGCGGCACCGATACAGCCGCCGCGGGTGCTGCGAGCAGCACGGCGGAGCGAGGAGAAGCCGTGCCATCTGCTGTTTCTTCGGCGCCAAAGTGTAAAGCAAACATAGCTGGGAGCTATGAAACACCAGGAGGGAAGAGGCCGTGCCTTGTTCCAACGCCAGGGCCCGAGGATCCCACAGGCAAAGCATGTGTTTGTCCTGGTGTCGTCAGCTGTGTAACCGTGCAGTCTAATCTAAGCCCAGCACCGGGGCCTTGCTGAAACCCTCGCATCCAGCGTCTGTCCCTCTTGGCTTTGGTACCCCCAATGGCAGCACTTCATCGGTGACTGTCACAAAAAGCTGTGAAGGGGAGAAGCCTTGCAAAGTCAGTTGCAACCTTCTAGCAGCATTTCCCTCGTGAGCTGTAAATGAGCAGCTTGCAGACAGATGCCTGGGTTTACTCCCTGGGTGCTCTGGGACTTCCATGTATTGTGAGCAGAAACAAGTGAGTGAGCTTTCCGTGGTGGAACCAAAAAAGCTGTAGGCAGGACCTTCCCAGACAGGCAGCACTGGCACTGGGAGGGGTGTGCAGAGCACTGAAGTTTGATGCTCACTGCTGTGGCAGTTTTAATGCTGGAGGACAGGCAGCTGCCAAGAAGGTATTGATTGTAATGTATTGAGTGCATTGCTAGGAAGAGTATTGAACTTCACCTGGAGGGTTCATGGAATCATAGAATGGTTTGGGTTGGAAGGGATCTTAAAGTTCATCGAGTTTTAATCCCCTGCCATGGGCAAGGACGGCACTCATCAGATTAGGTTGCTCAGTGTTGCATTCAACCTGGCATTTAACACTTCCAGGGATGGGGCATCCACAAGTTCTCTGGGCAACCTGTTCTGGTGGCTCACTATTGTCACAGTAAAGAATTTCTTGCTGACATCTGATCTAAACCTCTTTTAGTTAAATACAGTTCTCCCTTGGCCTACCACTGTCTGCCATGTGAAAAAGAAGTTGCTCTCTGTCTTTTCCAAAGAGTTTTCTAAGGGATACCTTCTGAGGGCTAAAAAGGGAATAGAGGAATTGGTGCAATGCTGTGGTTTTCTGGAAGATCAGTGCAATTCCTGGAGGTCCCCGTGCACACTGCATCCCCAGTAGAGGATGAGGAGAAGGCATTTGCATCTGAAGGGGTGCTGGGGTGTCAGGGGCAGATATCAGGTCCTTCTCCCTTGGAGACTGTGAGGGGTCCGGCCCAGAGCTCTGGGAACGACTGGCCTAGGGAGGGCTGGTAGTGCAAACAGGACAGGCGGCGCTGTCAGGG
>NW_008658151.1:24207-30164 GCF_000695815.1 Acanthisitta chloris | reverse complement strand
TGGTGAAACTGCGCCTGCGACTCTCAGGGGAGCTGGGCTTTTCCTTCTTCAGCAGCCCGGACACCTCCAGGGGCGGCCTCTCCCTTCCTCTGCCACAGCAGTGATGCTTTGCCAGCCACGTTTGGTTCCCGAGGAACGACTCTGTGCTGCATAAACTGTGCAGGGGGCTGGGGCTGGTGCATCACTCTGGTTTGGCATCTCCTTGGTGGCTGGGCATCCCACCAGAGAGCTGGACAAGCCCACTGTCCTGGAGCAGGTCTGTACTGGCATTGGGCAGGGTTTAGGCAATGCAGTTGCCAGCTGAGCTTGTAGGAGCTCCTGATCTTTAGGGTGGGAGAGGGAATAGCTGTTTGGGAGCCATGGGGAACAAATATGACAGGCAAGTCCTCCCCGAGGATGGTGTGCGCTGAGCAAGTCCACTTAGATCCTAATTACAGTGAGATTTTTGGTCTTCATGGTCATTAAAAGTCAGTCACGACCTGCTGCCAGCCCTGCAACACAGAGCCCTTGGCAGCCTGGCATGCCCTGGCATTGCAGAGCAGGTGATTACACAGACAGTGCCATGCAGTGATGAAGTCATGACCTGATTATTCATGCCCTCTGAAGAGCAGGTCAGGCTCCATGGGAATTCCTCCTGGAGCTGCTAAGTGTAATTACCAGTCAATCAGCAGGGACCTGTAATTATAGCAGTCAGAGAGTATTTTAAGTATGGAGAGTTTTCCCCAAAGCTGTGCCCTGCATCTCTGCTTGTCAGAGCCAGGGACAGCAGTGACCAGGGAGCCCTAGTCACTTCCAGCCAGCATGGATGGGGCCAGACTCGCTTTGGAATAGCCAGCAGAGCGGTGGTCCATCAAGGACCTGAAACCAAATTACAGTTTGTCAGAGTCCTTGGGGGATCACTGAATACCAGGGCATACCCCTGCCTGTGGATGCCCTGCTCCCATGGGGCATCATGCTTTGCAGACACTACTCATTTTCCCTCTTGCCTCTCTCTTCTGCAGGGACCTGAGTGAGAACTTCATCCAGGCCATCCCCAGGAAAGCATTCCGTGGGGCCACTGACCTCAAGAACCTGTAAGTCCTGGCAGTGTTGGGCATGAGGGAGTTTGGAATCAAGTCTGGTGACAGGAGGCATCAGAAGCCACTGGTCACTGTGCTGTTCCAGAAATTCTCCCTCTGTATTTCTCTTGCAGGCAACTGGACAAGAACCAGATCAGCTGCATTGAGGATGGTGCTTTCCGTGCCCTTCGGGGGCTGGAGGTCCTGTAAGTGGCCCAGGGCTGGCTGGAGATTTCAGCCTGCAAGCCCCATGCGGAGTGAGGGTGTCCGTGAGTGTCCCCACTCACTGGGGTGCTGCAGGGACATCTCCAGCATACCATTTCTCCTTGGCCTTGAGGAGGAGCTGAGCAGGGGTCTGGTACCACTGCTGCAGAGCTGTGCTCCAGGGCCTGATCCTGTCCCGAGGACCACTTGGCTGCAGCTGGCCGTGGAGAGAAGAAACCTGGAAAGGGCAGCAAGTCCTGTCTGGGGGTTTGGGCTGTCCTCAGCCCATGCTTCTCCATCCATTCACCCTGTGCCAGGGTGTGGGTGGGTGCTGTTGTTCTCAGAAGTTTGGTGCAACGTAGACTGTCTCACAATCCCTCTTTATAGCCTATCTGCCCTGACCTTCCACTCTTTGTCTTCCTGCAGAACCCTGAATAACAACAATATCACTTCCATCCCTGTGTCCAGCTTCAACCACATGCCCAAGCTGCGGACGTTGTGAGCACTGGGGTCGTGTGGGTGGTAGGGACCTCCTGGGCTAGAGTGGGATGTCCCCAGCTCTACTGCTGGTGCTGGCAGCTCAGCAGTGCTGGGACAGCACTTTGGGGAGGGGATGGAGGGGACACCCATGCAGAGCATCCCCAAGCACTGCCAAGCAAACCTTGGCAACTGGCACAGATGCTCTTGGACTCTTCCATGTTTCCCTCTGTATGCCCCCAGCCTTTGGGATGAGCCAGGCTGGGGCAGTTGGAGAGCAGTCAGGTGGGCAGGAGGTGTCCTGTGGCTGCTGACTGCTCTATCTGCTTGCAGCCGTTTGCACTCCAACCATCTCTTCTGTGACTGCCACCTGGCCTGGCTCTCGCAGTGGCTGCGCCAGCGCCCCACCATCGGGCTCTTCACCCAGTGCTCTGCTCCTGCCCAACTCCGTGGCCTCAATGTGGCTGAGATCCAGAAGAATGAGTTCAGCTGCTCTGGTGAGGGGGACAAGGGAGGTGGGGGGTGCCAGGGCAGGCACACAAGCCAGGGGAACAAAGCTTGTCCCATCGATGCAGCCCACCTCCACTCTCTGCCATGTGCCCCAGCTCAGAGCCTGGATGCATCCTGTGGGTTCATCTCAGGTCAGCAGAGTCCTTGGTATGGGAATACCACCACCCTGTCAGTGTGTCAGAGTGCATCAGTCTGCACCCTTGGACCTGTGTGCCTTTTGCATGGCATTGGGATGCACCAGGACCTTGTGCACCCACTCAAGGGTGCCACAAACTGGCCCAGCACACTGAGCTGTCACCAGGGTCCCTTCCTTAGGGTGCTGCCACTATCTGCCTGGCCCAGCTCTTTGCAATTCCAATGCTCTATGCTTCCCTGGCAGGACAAATGGACCCAGCACGTGCCCAGCTCTGCAGCTTGTCCTCTGGCTCCTGCCCGGCCATGTGCACTTGCAGCAATGGCATCGTGGACTGTCGGGGCAAGGGACTGACAGCCATCCCGGCCAATCTGCCCGAGACCATGACAGAGATGTGAGTATGGCCACACCATCACTGCCAGTGGCTCAAGGCAGTAGGGACAAAGGAGCAAGCCCCACAGCTCAGCCACCCCACAGGGCATCAGGCCCTTCCTGCCCTTCTCTCACTCTGCCCAGATTTAGCCCTGGATTTAGCTGCATTAAAAATGTAAATAGAGAAATAATCTCCTTAGGGAAATCCAATTATGGTGCAAAACCCCCAGTGGGACGGTACACAAAGCCCAGACTCAAGGTGCTGGAGAAGGAGGTGCTCCCCCCACTCTAGCCACCATGATCCCCCCCACTCATGGCATCCCTCCCTGATGGAGAAAGCCCCAACCCCACAGCATGCAAGGTGTCTCTGGGCAGAATGGTGCCACACCTGTAGGGTAACTTACTTCAAGCTTAGGGGCCCTGCAGCCCCCCCCGGCTCAGTGGGGTAATTGGCTTGCCCAGCCCTGAAACCCTCATCTCTCCTCTTTGCAGACGTCTGGAACTCAACGGCATCAAGTCCATCCCCCCAGGTGCCTTCTCCCCCTACAAGAAGTTGCGCAGGATGTAAGTGTGCAGCCTCTACCAGCTTACCCTGAACCCCAAGCACCCTCCACCCCACTGGCCACTGATGTGAGCCTGCAGCACTCAGCTCAGACAGGCTTGGAGCACCTGCCGTGGCATGGGTGCCCCATATGGCAGCACTGGGACAGGGTCTTGGATACCCTCAACTCTGTATATTGGGTGTTGGGGGTAGTCCCCTGGATCCAGCAGGAGGATGGGGACATGAGGCAAGAGAAGAAGGAACCAGACCACCCTCTCCCTTTGGGTTTCAGAGACCTGAGCAACAACCAGATCTCGGAGATCGCCCCTGACGCCTTCCAGGGGCTGCGATCGCTGAATTCCCTGTAAGTGCTTGCACTGGGGTGGGTGGGGTGAGGTGTACACAGTGCACCCTTAACCACAGCCCACACCACTCCCCCCATTTCTCTCACACCAGCCTTTCTCTCTCAGGGTGCTGTATGGTAACAAGATCACAGACCTCCCCAAGGGTGTCTTCGGGGGACTTTTTGCCCTGCAGCTGCTGTAAGGCACCAGAGTTTCCACAGAATGCTTTTTGGGGACACAAGGAAGCAGGGCCGAGGTCCCTAGCACCCATGGTGCAGTGAAGGGGCTCCTCAGACTCACATCCCTCCCTCCCTGCCAGGCTTCTTAATGCCAACAAGATAAACTGCATACGAGCGGATGCGTTCCAGGACCTGCAGAACCTCTCACTGCTCTCACTCTACGACAACAAGATCCAGAGCCTGGCCAAGGGCACCTTCACCTCCTTGCGGGCCATCCAGACCCTGTGAGTGCCCACACCAGCTGGCACTCAGGCGAGCATTTCAGGGGGGAAGCATTTCAGTGGGTAACCAGGGCTGGAACTGATGATTACCCACTGCCCCTGGTGGTGTGTTACCCACTGTCCCTGGCAGTGTGTCACCCAGTGTCCCTGGCACAGGCACCTGGCCCAGAACCCCTTCATCTGTGACTGCAACCTGAAGTGGCTGGCAGACTTCCTCCGTGCCAACCCCGTTGAGACCAGCGGAGCTCGCTGTGCCAGTCCCCGGCGCCTAGCCAACAAGCGTATTGGCCAGATCAAGAGCAAGAAATTTCGCTGCTCGGGTGAGAGCTGTCCCCATCCTTGTCAGGGGCACCCTGCGGCATGGATGTTCTTGGCCCTGATCCAGCCTGGTGTCTGTGTGCTCAGGGTGCTGATGTGCTTGTTTTTCCACAGCCAAAGAGCAGTATTTCATCCCAGGTGAGCAGAGGAACCACACACATGTGCATGGGTATGTGCATGGTGCCGTTCTGGCCAGGCTGCCTGCGGGGGTGGTTTTGCCAGAGCCCCACAGTCTGACCCAGCAGGAGCACACTGCCTTTCCTATCATTTCTGATTTCTGAGTTCCCAGGTGCTACAGTAAAGGAAGCACTAGAATGTGTTGGCTTCTCCCATTGTGCCATCATCTGGATGGGCACAGAGGTGTCCCCAGGGTCCAGCTCTGGTTGCAGGAGGGTGGTGGGCAGTGCAGCACCCCATGTACCCAGGACAAATATCCCTGCAGATAAGCTGCTTTGGGTGCAGAATAATATGTATGGAGGGGCTGGGATGAGGGGAGCTGGGAAAGAGACCGAGACCAGAAGGGGGTGTGGGAGGATCAGAGGAAGGAGGGGCAGGTGCTGCTCCTTGCGCCTCTGTTCATGGGAGCCCACACTGCCCTCACCATGGTGCAGGGACGGAGGATTACCAGCTGAACAGTGAGTGCAACAGTGACGTGACCTGTCCCCCGAAGTGCCGCTGTGAATCTGGTGTGGTTGAATGCTCCAATCTGAAACTCACCAAGATCCCAGATCGCATCCCACAGTCCACGTCTGAGCTGTAAGAGTCTGCCCTCTCCCACCCTGCTTCCCCTCCTCTGTCAGGAGTATTGCTGGTGCTGGGGTTTGGCTCAGGCTGTGCCAGGCTCTTTGCAGTCATCTCCTGAGCTTTTTTCCCTGCTGCCCACCCCAGGCGCCTGAACAACAATGAAATCTCCATACTGGAGTCCACTGGCATCTTCAAGAAACTCCCACATCTGAAGAAAATGTGAGTAGCAGGCAGGCACAGCCCTGTCAGGAGTGCCCACGGTCTGGGAAGGCACATGGGAGTCCTGGTGCCAAGGCAAGCTGAGGCATGAAATGCAGGGCACGTTGCAGCCTGAGGGACTGGCATCACAGGGTGCTCAGTGGTACCTGGGGGAGGCGGGGTTCAGGATGAGGTCGGGGCAGAGCCACCATCCCAGCCTGCTTTCCCTTTTTCGCAGCAATCTCAGCAACAACAAGGTGTCGGAGATCGAAGATGGGGCATTCGAGGGTGCATCTTCTGTCAATGAGCTGCACCTCACTGTCAACCAGCTGGAGTCTGTGCGGAGCAGCATGTTCCGGGGCCTGGATGGGTTGAGGACACTGTGAGTCCTGCTTCCACCATGAGCACAGGGGTGGGGACATCCCTACTCCTTGCCTCCCTGCCTTGCCTGCGGCCCTGGGCTGGTGCTGTCTGCATCTTTGCAGGGCCAGCTCAGGAGTGCCTTGCCCATCAGCTGGCTTTATCCGGAGCTGGGAGAGCAGGGTTTTGCTGCTCAGGGACTGGCTGAGGCTCATCCTGCTGCTCAGCAGTGAGGTGG
>NW_008658151.1:2507-24181 GCF_000695815.1 Acanthisitta chloris | reverse complement strand
TTTCTACAGGATGCTGAGGAACAACCGCATCAGCTGCATCCACAATGACAGCTTCACAGGACTGCGCAATGTACGCCTGCTCTCCCTGTACGACAACCAGATCAGCACCATTGCACCGGGCGCTTTTGACACACTCCAGTCTCTCTCCACACTGTACGTCTTGGGTCATGAGGGGGATGCTCTCAGGCTGTCCACATGGCATTGGAGGGCTGCAGGGGGTCCTCTTGCCTGGCAGCTGTTCAGGTGATGCCTTTGTGCTCCCTCCCATGTGCAGGAACCTGCTCGCCAACCCCTTCAACTGCAACTGCCAGCTGGCCTGGCTGGGGGACTGGCTGCGCAAGAGGAAGATTGTGACAGGGAACCCTCGGTGCCAAAACCCTGACTTCCTCCGGCAGATCCCGCTCCAGGACGTGGCTTTCCCCGACTTCAGGTGTGAGGAAGGTAACTCACTGGCGTTGCAGCGCTGGGGGTGAGGGGAGACCAGGCTGACCCTCCCAGGATGACAGAATGTTCCCTATCCCAGCACTTTCTCTGCTCCCGGGATGTTTGGCAGTGCCCTGTGACAAGCCAGTAGCTCAGGAGGTCCCTCAGCCCATGAACACCCTCCCCTAATGATGCACAAGTTTCCCTTCCCCGCCCAGCCCTCACAGCTGCACTCAAATACTCATGAATGGCTCTGAAACCACTCTGAGAGGAGTTCGCGCCAACTGCACTGTGTGGCCCTTGTACGTAGGCAGGTCTGTGCTGGCAAATGCTGTGCCCTGGGTGCTGGCAGGAGCAGATGTGTAGGCAAAGTCCACTGGGATTCATCCTGCTCCTTTCCTCCTTCCCTTCTCAGCCTCACGCATGCGCTGGAGCTGGGCAGATGGAGCAGACAGGGAGTGTGCGTGGGGAGAAAAGTCTCTTTTTATAAATTTTTTTAAATTTAGAGCAGCTTTTGAGCCCTCTGGAAAATATTTACAAACAAATCATCCTTTCTTCTGCTTTCCCTCCTCCACCACGTCAAAGACTGAAGGGTTGCATCCTGCGCCTTTCCTAACGGTGCGAGATAGCATACGGTTGTCCCAGGGATGCCTCTCCCACAGCATCTCATCGCCTTGGCTGGGAAGAGGAGCAATGCCAGCTCCTCTGGCTGCTTGGCACAGGCTCTGCTCCCTCCAGCCTGTGTCTGGGAGATGGATGAAGGAGATTTTCAGGAGGATCTGCAGGGCTGAACTCCTTCTGCACCCTTCTCTCTGCTGTCCCTGGAACAGCATGTTTGCTTGAAAATGGTGAAAATCAGAGCAGCCTTGAGCTGACTAGTTGTATCCACACTGGTGGGAAAAGTGGTTTCAGGACTCAGGAGTGATTCCTGCACTGCTGACTCTCTGCCTGGCTGAGACTATTGCCCACAACACCCTGCTTTGAGATCAAGGGGGGATGGATGGTCGGCATGGGAGGGGAGCTGTCCTAGGCGGGCACAAGGCATTGAATCTGGCCTCACACAATGCCCAAGGGCTGAAGCCCAGTAACTTTGTGACTTTCTTGCCTGGTGCAGGTAAGGAGGAGACCAGCTGCATCCCCCGGCCCCAGTGCCCGCAGGAGTGCACCTGCCTTGACACCGTTGTCCGCTGCAGCAACAAGCACCTCAAGGCCCTACCCAAGGGGATCCCCAAGAATGTCACAGAGCTGTGAGTAGTGGATGAATGCCCAAGCTCTCCCTCCAACCGCCATCAACTTTGCAGCTCTGGGTGGGGGTCCTCTGCTGTGGGTTGGCAAGTATCAGGGCAGAGATACTCCTTCCCACACCCCTATCCTGGCCCAGTAGTGGGAACAGGATCCCCACCCATCCAAGGGACCCTGTCCAACCCCGACACCATCAAGGGACTTGGCAAGAACCTCTCTGCCAACTCACGGCTACCAAGGGTGATGTGCAAAGGGTACTGTCACAGCATCTGGGTCCCTGCTCTTTGGCCCTTGGGAGGGGACAGCAAGGGACAGCCACCCCCTGCAGCTGCAGTCCCCGCATAGCTGTGCAGCCCAGGGCTCTGCAGTCCCCAGCAGCCTGCCATCAGTGGCAGAACATCCTGCCTCTGCCAGCTCCTCGGCCCGTCTCTGCCATCCCCTCTCACTATGGCTGCAGGGATGCCCTTGGCAGCCCCGGTCCCGAGTACGTGGGCAATGGGATGTGGTTTGCCTGGGGTCAGTCACCCATTACTATGGGTGTCAGGGAGATACCTAAGCATGCCAGATCTGGATGTGCAGGATCCGTGATGCCCATCGCTGCAAAAGGGGCTCTGTACTCATCTGGAATGGGGGACAGCAGCAAGTCCTGTGTGCAGACACTGGTTGTGCATATCACCCCCACACACCTCTCCACTGTCTTGCACTACCCTCGTCTCTCTGCCATCCCCCGCTCTCTCTCTCACATGCTCACACATGCCTTAGTAACGGTTATAGCCTCCCACACTCGCATTGGATGTTTAAACGCAGCACATGGCTGGCTCTACTTGCACATGTAGGCTGCTGGGAGACTGTCCTCAGGGACCTACATGCAAAGCCCCTGGGTGTGCTAATGTGCTCACATGCTAGCTCCCCTGCCAGCCCAGAGCTATCCCAAGAGCCCTGTGGACCCTGTGTGCTGAGTGGGAGGTGATACTGGAGATGCTTCTTGCAGCCCAAAGTCCATGGTGGTGCACAGGGGAGAGAGAGGGGCCAGATGGAGGGGTCTCCTGCTTCTCAGCCACCCCAAGGTGCTTTTATTCTCCCTTGCAGCTACCTGGATGGAAACCAGTTCACTCAGGTCCCTGGGCAGCTCTCTACCTTCAAGTACCTGCAGCTTGTGTAAGTAGCCAGAAGCAGGAGCCTGAGCAGTCCTGACCCACTGCTGAGACCTGTGGGTGAGGACAGAGGACGTTCCCATGGTGTGTGATCCTGAGTAGGGGCCTGTCAGTGTGCAGGGACCCCAACATCCCTCTGTGTTCCCTCTCTGCTCTGGAACACAGCTAGCTGACAGCAATGCTTAGCCCCTTGGGTGCTTCCTACCTGTGCTGGTGCTGGGCATGAGGCAGAGGGGGACAGTAGCATTGCTGCCATCACCCTGTGTGACAGCCCTGTTGCTCCCTAGGCGGCTGTGCGGTGCTGCTCTTTGCACCACATTGCAGCTGAGCAGGTGGGGGAGCACTGAGGGGGGACAGGGCCCAGCTGGCTCCAAGCCCTGGGGTTTCTGTTTTCCAGTGATCTGAGCAACAATAAGATCAGCTCCCTGAGCAACTCCTCCTTCACCAACATGAGCCAGCTCACTACCCTGTAAGTATTGTCCCTGTGGCATGCCACACCAGGCTGCAGCTCAGGCAAGCTGCAGGGGACTGTTCCTGGGGGACCTCAAAGACTGGGGGTTGCTGGAGACACCAGGGTCTCCCCCTTCTGCCTGGGTGAAGCTGAGGTTTGAGCTGGAGCTCATGCAGGGGCAGAGTGTAGCCCAGGGTGTGTTTCTTGCAGCACACACATCTGTCTTGCCTGCTTCCCTTCCACAGGATCCTCAGCTACAACTCCCTGCAGTGCATCCCTCCACTAGCCTTCGAGGGCCTCCGCTCCCTCCGACTGCTGTAAGTTCCTGCCCATAGCCCTGCTTGACCCCTTCTCTGCTGCCACCTGTGTCACTGTGTCTCCTGTTCTGGAGTGGGGTGCAGGCAGGAAGGCAGAGGCTGCAGGAGGAGCACAGGAGGGCTCATCTGCCTCATTTGGGACCGTGACAGTGGAGTGTGGTCCAGCTCTGCTGCACACACCTGGGCCTGTAGGGTGGGGGCAGCCCAGGTGGTCTGAGTCCCTGCTGCCCACCCTGGAGCCTGAAGACCTTGTGTTCTCTTCAGGTCTCTCCATGGGAATGACATCTCCAGCCTCCCCGAGGGCATCTTTGCGGATGTTACCTCCCTTTCCCACCTGTAAGTATCTCCCACTCCACAGGGCATGGGGCTGGAAGCAGGCTCAGAAGACCTTAAAAAACACAAGGCTGAGCCTGGCTTCTCTGGGGGCTGAGCTGCCTCCTCCCTTCTCTGGACTGGTACTCGTGACAGTATTTGTGGGGTAGTGGGGAGACTTGCTGCCCTCCCCATGCTCAGGCTCAGGTGCAGGTGTGGAGCTGAGCCTCCCAGTGCTGCTAGGGTGTCCTTATGGTCCTAGATGGATGTGGTGTGGGGTCCTTCCCCAACCTGCTAGTTCCCCAGCATGCAAGTCAAGCCATGCAAAGTGTTGGCACTGCTGTGGGTTGGTGGGAGCTGCTCTGACCAACACTCAGTGTGTCATTAGCTTTCTGCCAGTGCACTTCCCTGCAACAGCTCCCCCAAATCTGTCATCAAGCATCTTCCTGCCAGTGGTGGTGTTTTAGCCACTCTTTGAGGAAGGCAGTACCCCAAGAGCACTGCCCCATATCCACCATCATGAACCCCTGGGGCAGAGGTTCAGTTTTGCACATGGTGTCTTTTTGGTCCCCTCCCTGTCTCTGTTAAGCTGCTCCCAACTGCCTGCCAGTAGCCAGTCCTGCTCATGGCATCCTGGAGGATCTCAGGCTGTTCTTCATTCTGCAAAGAGCATCTTGATTTCCAGTCCTGACCTCCCTATGTTTTTTGGGAGCAGCACTACTCGATTTGCTCTGATTTCCCTTGCCAAATCCTGTGCTGCCTTTGGCACTGCCAGCCAGCACTGCCAGCTCCCACAGGCTGAGTTGTGTCACCAGCTGGCGCTGTGGGTGCTGTAGCCCCAGCGGATCTGCTGTCCCTACTGTTTGCCTTCTGGGCTGCCATCTCCTTCCTTCATCACAGGTGTTGGTTACACCAGTCCTCCATCATCACTGACCTTTGCAGTCAACGAGGATGCAAAGAGGCATCCCACCTCTCAGCTTCCCACATCATCCACTGCTTCCCTGCCCTTCTGTGTTGTCAACCCTCCCTTCTCCTCCTCCTGTCCCAGAGCAATTCTTTGCTCTCCCCTAATGCTGTCTGCATGAGCTCTGGCCATGACCCACTGCTTGTTCCCATCAGCCCACTCCTGTCCTGCATACTTGTGCAATGGAGCCCAGGCTGGCCCTGCAGCTCCCATGCAGGTGGTGTAGTCCCTGCACAGCCTCAAGGTGCTTTGCCTGGTTTGTGCTGGCCCCAGGCAGCTTTGGCCATGTGCTGAAGAGAGACTGCCAATGATTTCCCTGTGGCCAGTGGAGGAGAGCCCCAGGGCAGAACATGGGGCAATGCATAGGCTGTGGGGCTGGTAGCAGGGTGGCCTAACTGGTCAACACTGTGGGGCTGTGTGCCCCAATCATCCAGCATGGGCAGCACCTCTGGTAGGTTCAGAACTGGAGGAACACTGGCAGCCCAGCCAAGTGATGGAGTTGTGCCCAGTCCCAAGGTCATCGAGCCCAGTTCCCTCTGTGGGGCAGTGGATGCAGCTTTGCCCTTCTCCATCTCCAGAGCCATTGGGGCCAACCCCCTGTACTGCAGCTGCAACCTGCGCTGGCTCTCCAGTTGGGTCAAGACGGGGTACAAGGAGCCAGGCATCGCCCGCTGTGCTGGGCCCCCTGACATGGAAGGCAAGCTGCTGCTCACCACCCCTGCCAAGAAGTTTGAGTGCCAAGGTAAGAGGTGCCCTCTGGCAGGGCAGTGGGCATCATGGAGAGCCAGGCCCCATGCCCAGCAGAGCAATGCTCTGTGAGTCAGTGGCTCCACGATTTCATCTGTTGAGCTGTTTTGTGGAGGAGGGAGACGAGGATGCTTCTATCCTCTTATCTGGTTGTTGGCATGTCCCTGGTGATTGAACAAAGTTGTGGGTGCCCATTGCCTAGTGCACAGCCCATCAGCAGGGCTGGCTCTGCCCCCAAGTCAGTACCCACAAAAGGACACATCCCCACCACTCCCTGCACTTATGGTCATCTCTGTGCCTCCCATCCCACAGGCCCACCGGCCCTGAGCGTCCAGGCCAAGTGCAACCCCTGCCTCTCCAGCCCCTGCCAGAACCAGGGCACCTGCCACAATGACCCCCTTGGCTTCTACCGCTGCACCTGTCCCAGTGGCTATAAGGTACCATGGTCCCAGGGATTCCCAGCGCATGGGGACATGTACTGCAGGGGGCAAGGGGGCAGAGTGGGAGCATTGCCATGCCCCTGGGGCTCACTACCTGCAGGACCATTTACCCTCCCTGTGCACCACAGTGTCCCTCTTGAGTGGCATGGGGGAGAGTTGGGCAAGGTGCTGTGGAACCCTCCTCGCTCCCACCTCTCCATCCTTCCCCAGGGCAGGGACTGTGAGGTGGCACTCAGCGGCTGGCCCCCTAAACCCCCTGTGCCCATGGGGGGACCTGCCAGCTTCAGGAGGGAGAAGGAGTTGGGTTCAGGTGAGTGCTAGACAGGAATCCATGAAAGGTGGGTGTTTGGGCAGTAGCATGAAGCGCTGGCATCCCACAGAGAGTTGTTCCAATACTTCTGCCCCTCCTGCATGCTCCCTTGGGCATATAGCTGGGATATTTCATTCATATGGTAGTTCCGGCCCATGCTGCCTGGTTCCACTTCCCCATGTCCCCCAGCCCTGCAGGCTCCTGGGCTGGGGCCATGATGAGGTCCCATCACTGCATGGGAGGTAAAGGGCAGTGGTATTTGGGTATGGGGTCCGGCTGCTGGGGTCCTGGGGTCACCACTGCTCCCTGTGAGGCTGCCATGCCCCCACCCAACCCTCACTGCCCTGAATGCTTCAGGCCATTCTGGGAAATGGGGTGCAATTAGCAGCTGAAGGCAGATGGCAGGCTGGGGCCGAGGAGGTGAGCTGCACGGCCCCCTGTGTTGAGTGGCCTCTCGGCCTGTTGTGTGGCAACTCAGCATCCTTGGGCAGGTTGCACTGCCACCCATGCCTGCGCCTGGTGTTCGACAAGGAGCACCAAACCTAGCTCTCAGTGTGCATGTGTGCTCTGAGCCAGTGTCCTGTGCTGGTCATTTTGGGTGAACCATCCCAAAATGCTCCATTTTCTTTTCCTCCTTGATGCTGCCCCTGCCCTGTGGCAGGTGCCTGTGTCCAGCAGGTTTTGAGGGCCCAAGCTGTCGTGCCACCAGCGACCCTTGCAAGGAGCACAGCTGTGAAAACGGGGGTTCCTGTGTGCCCAGTGCCACCAACTACACCTGCCTGTGTCCTGCCAGCTACACAGGTACCCAGAATGGGGGCTGGCCATCCCCAAACTGTGCAGACCTGGCAGGGGAATGTACCCAGTGCTTCTGCCTCCCACCCATGAGGGCTAATAGCTCCTCTGTCTGCTGTCCCAGTGCCCATCACCATGGCCTCTGGGCTCAGCTGCCTTGAGTTTGGGTACACCCAGGTGAATACCTGCACCCTGGGATGCCCTCAGTGCCTCCCTTAGGCAAGAGCTGCCTCCAGTGGAGCAGAGCCCTGCAAGCACGGGGGTGCAGGCTGTGGGCTTGGAAGCTCCCTGCCTTGAGACGAGCCCCCCAGGGGTTCCCCCTGCCCCATGGCGGTCTGGGACTGCCCCTCTGGTCCTGGAGCTGCTGGGCTTCTCCTCTTCTGCCTTGCAGGGGATTTCTGTGAGCAACCACGCGATTTCTGCTCAGCCGAGCTCAACCCATGCCAGCATGACTCCACCTGCATCTCCACCAGTCAGGGGCCCAGGTGAGCCCCCCCTCCCCAAACCACTTTTTCTGGCTGCCTGCAGGTGAGTAGATTTGCTTTTGTGGGGGCTGCAGCTCACATGCTGGCAAGGGGGCATGAGGAGGGGCATGCCAGGAGGAGCAGGTGCCCACCAGCACAGCAGGAAAGAAAGGGGCAGCACTGGGCCCTCTGCTTGCCACAGGTGTGAGTGTGCACCCGGCTATGTGGGGAGCAACTGCAGTGAGGACTTCGACGACTGCCAGGACCACCGGTGTCAGAACAATGCCCGCTGCCAGGATGAGGTGAACGGCTACTCCTGCCTCTGCACCGAGGGCTACAGGTAACACCAGGAAGACAGGGGGCACCAGGGATAGTGGGGATGGTTACGTGTCACCCATCCATCCATCCATCCATCCATCCATCCATCCATCCATCCCCCTCAGTGTGAGAGGAAACAGTGAGGCTGGGAGTGTGTTTCTCTGGGGATGGAGGCTGGGGGGAGCCCAGCGCACAGCTCAGCATCCAGGCATCCCTCTGGTGCCAGTATCTAAAGAGCCTCCCTGGGGTTCCCAAATCAGGGAGTGCTGTCAGAGCCCTGTGGAGCAGTGGACAGGGTGGAGAGCACTTTCCCAGCCCCCTGCCCAGCAGCCCCCTTGGTCCCACAGTGGCCAGCTCTGTGAGATGCCGCCCCATGCTGCTGGCCAGTCTGGCCTCTGCGAGCGAGCTGAGTGCCAGAATGGGGCCCCATGTGTGGAGCGGGGTGCCCGTGCCCTTTGCCAGTGCCTACCCGGCTTTGGTGGCCCCAAGTGTGAGAAGCTGTTGAGCGTCAACTTCGTGGACCGTGACACATACCTGCAGTTCACCGACCTGCAGGACTGGCCCCGCGCCAATATCACCCTTCAGGTGAGGGCTGGGGGGATATGGGGGTATTGGGGGTGGTGCACTGGGGATGCTGCCCCAGGGATATGGGCTCCCACCTCTCCCTCTAACAGGTCTCCACAGCTGAAGGCAATGGCATCCTGCTGTACAACGGTGACAGCGACCACATGGCTGTGGAGCTGTACCAGGGCCATGTCAGGGTCAGCTATGACCCTGGCACCCACCCCAGCTCAGCCATCTACAGGTACCTGCCACCCTTCCCCACCCACTGTCCCCACCAGCCCCGCTGCATGGGCTTGAGGGCATCCCTGGTGACCCAGTCATCCCCACCAGTGCTGAGACCATCAATGACGGGCAGTTCCACACTGTGGAGCTGGTGACCTTTGACCAGATGGTGAACCTCTCCATTGATGGCGGCAGCCCCATGACCATGGATAACTCGGGCAAGCACTACACACTGAACAGTGAGGCCCCTCTCTACGTGGGAGGTAGGACAGGGACCAGGGAAGTGATGGAGGGCATGGGGGGGCATCCAGGTGTGCTGACGGTCCTGCTCTCCCCACTGTGGATGTCAACTCGGCTGCCTTCCGCCTCTGGCAGCTCCTCAATGGTACCAGTTTCCACGGGTGCATTCGCAACCTCTACATCAACAACGAGCTGCAGGACTTCACCAAGACGCGGATGACACCAGGGGTTGTGCCAGGCTGCGAGCCCTGCCGCAAGCTCTACTGCCTGCACGGCATCTGCCAGCCTGCTGGCGCCCAAGGCCCCGTCTGCCACTGTGAGCCGGGTTGGGATGGGCCCCACTGCGACCAGCCCCGTGGTGGCCCCTGCCAGGGGCACAAGTGAGTGCCCTCGCTCCATTGACTGCCCCACATTGACCCATCTGCCCCATTGGCTGTCCTGAAGCAATGGTCCTGACCCACTGACTGCCCCACAGAGATCCACCTGCCCCATTGGGTCTTTGGCTACTCCAGTTCATTGGCTACCCCGCTATAACTGAACCATTCCCTTTCCTCATTGGCTGCCTCACCACAACTGCTCCACTCCATTGGCTCATTGGCTGCCCTTTCCTCATTGGCTGCCCTAACCACCCCTCCCATTGGCTGTCCACTCCCGTCCCCTGTGGCCGGTTCATAGTGGTGGTGCCATGCTGTGGAGGTGCTGTGCCATGCCACTCGCACTGAGTTGTGCCAGCTCTTCTGTGCTGGTGGTATCATGCCAGACCCACAACAGTGCTGTGCCACAATGGCTGTACTATACCAGTGCCATGCTGTGGCAGTGCCATGACAGTCCCAGTGCAATACTGTGCTGGTGCTGATGCTGAGCCATGCCATGCTTGGTGTGGGTGGGCTGTGCATGCTGGTGCCATGCTATGCCATGCCAGCAGGTGCCTGACAGCACTGGGTGCCCACAGGTGTGTGCATGGGCTGTGCCTGCCCCTCGACGCCCTCTCCTACAGCTGCCAATGCCACGAGGGCTACCAGGGTGCCCTCTGTAACCAGCCTCTCGAGCCACCTGATCCCTGCCGCCACCAGCCCTGCATCCATGGCCACTGCCACCTCACCCCGGGTGGCCATCCCACCTGTGAGTGCCACGATGGCTACACTGGAGCCCTCTGTGACCAAGGTAGGCACTGAGGAGGTGGGCGTCCAGGGAAGGCAGTTCCATGCCGTGACACCAGGCTGAGCATTGCTGTCCCACTGTCCCACAGAGCCAGAGTGCCACGGGGAGCCAGTGAGGGACTTCCACCAGGTGCAGCGGGGCTATGCCATCTGCCAGACAACGCGGCCAGTGGCCTGGGTGGAGTGCCGGGGGACCTGCAGTAGCCCTGATGCTGGTTGCTGTACTGGGCTGCGGCTCCGACGCAGGAAATATGCCTTTGAGTGCAGTAATGGTGCAACCTTCGTGGAGGAGGTGGAGAAACCCAGCAAGTGTGGCTGCAGCCAGTGCCTGTGAGCGGCCACCAGCCCTGCAGAGCCAGGTGGCCAGCAGGGAGACCTCCCAGAGCCAAGGACCTGCCTTTGCCCTGCGGGCACGGTGCTGCTCTCTGGGTGTTCCTGAACTGCAGCTGCATTGGAGGAGCCCGGCAGAGGGTACACCTGGTACATCTAGAAGGTTGGGAAAGAAAAAGGACAAAAAAAAAAAAAAGAAAAAAAACCACAAACAAAGCAAACGTGTAGATAGAGAATTTTTTTAAGAACTGCAGCTACACAGATGTGTGGATACGGGGTGGGCGCCCTGCCCAGCTGCCCCCATCCTCTCCCTGCAGCACTCTGCCTTCCCCCCAGCACAGCCCCTCAGCCATGGAGGGCAGTGCCTGCATCCCCTGTGTGTCCCCTCCCTGGCCGCCCTGTCCCTTGTGTCCAGTCCACCTGGGGCTTTTAGGGCTTTCCCAACACCTGGGACTGGAGGAGTTTCTTGACATGGCAGGCCCCTGTGAGCCATGGCAAGCCATGGCTTGCAGAGGGCTGTGTGGTGTTGCCAGCATCTTGCAGTCCCAGTGAGCCCAGAGCATGGTTCCTCATCTTCTCCTCTAGCAACCCTGGTTTCCCTGTTGAGGACCTGTTCTCACCCTGATGGCAGCTGCAGTGAGCAGTACCCTGGTGTGGTGACCAAGTTGCTGGAGCCCAGAGTGCCCCAAATAATGTTAACCAGGTCCATGGCCACAACCTGACCCTCTGGTGGCACCCCCAGTCTGTGCATGTCATCTGGACTCTGCAGTGCACAGGGCACACATGGCTCCAGCCCTTTGTGGTCATGTCAGGGCCATGCTGGTGGAGCAGGGCCAGGGCAGTGCCAGGCAGAGTGAGTGGGAACAGGCATCAGTGCACAGATGTCCCTGGGGAATCTCAGTGCCAATGCACCCTGTGACACAGGGGCCAGCACTGTGCCATTAATGTGGAGAGGACCCCAAATACCCCATGTCCAGCCAGGTGGCTCTGCTCAGAGGAAGGAGCCATGTGAGGCAGCACAGGAACACCTTTCTTCCAGGCTTTGCCCTGGGGGAGTGGGTCTGCAGCTGGGCAAATGTGCTCCATGTCCCGCTGACCCAATCAGCACAAGCAGCAGGCTACTGGGCCAGCTGTGCTGCGGGCTTGCCATGCTCACCATAAAGGCCTCAGCCCTGTGGGTGCCAGGGCCAGCTGAAGAGGCTGAAGATGTCCAAGCTTGGAGCCAACACTGCTGCCAGGGCAGGACCCACCAGCCCTTGGACTCAAGTGCCTGTGTCCGGGCAACACCTCTCCAAAGCCCACAGTGCCAGGGGATGTGCTGGGCTGGTGTGGGAGCAGGGGCGCATGGAGATCTCATGCTGGGGCACTGCACACCCCCAACATCCACAGCAGCATCACTTCTATGTCTGAGGGGGCCAAGGATGGTGGGGGCTTGAAATGGGACACTGCACATGGCTGGACAATGAAACACCATGTCACCCTGGTGAACAGACTCATCTCAGGGCTGCAGCCCTGGGTCTCCCCATCACACTGTCCCAGCACCTTGGCTTCAGGTTCACACTGCCAGCTGCGGCTGGGTTCCAGGTGTCTCCACTGGATATACCTGGCTCTGTGGGTGCTGCCACCATCCCTGCTCACCACTGGACTTTCCCACCATCATGGGGATGTGTTTCTGCCACAAATGCCCTCTCCATGGGAGCTCCTCTGCCACAGAGGAGCCAGGACGCGTCTCATTTTGCCTGTGGCCTGGCCGAGGCTTGGTTGTGTTGTGTTTCTGTTCTTGCTGTACGCTAACCGCTAAAGTATCTCTTTATACAGAATACTTACAGATTCTAATATATATTTGTATTTCATTTTGTTATAGTATTTTTATATGTTTGGGGTCAACAAATGATGTTTTCTTTTTGTTTACAGATGCTACTGGGCAGGAAAATGACAGTGGCTTTGTTTGGCCCATGGGGTTTGTGTGTGTCACTATTGAAGATGCTGGTTTGTACTAGGTTGGCGAGGGAGGCGCTGGGCATCCTTCCGCTGGCAGAGGCTGTATTGTTTTAGGAGATGTTTGGTATTGTCTTATGTTGTCTTCCATGTGAACATGACATTTATTCATTCAGAGGCTTGGCCTCTTCTTTCCTGGAGGGGAGAGGGGGCAGCTGGTACTGGGGAGCTGCTGGGTGTGCAAGGAGGTGTCACAGGCTGGATAGAGTTGGTCATGCCACAGGGGATGATTTGCTCCTGGAGCAGCCCTGACCACTGCTTCTGGCCAGTGTTGCCCACATGGTGCAGGGACATGCAGCCAGGGTTATCCATGCAACACTTGCAAAAGGAGCTGTCACTGCCTGGGTCTTGTATGAGGCAGCATGACAAGCTGAAGGGCCAGTGCCTGCTGTGGGCATGGAATGGCTACAGGGAATACTGGGCATGTGTAGCTCTCTGTGGAAGGGGAGAGGGGGGCTGGGCAGCAGACCCCCATGAGCAGCGAGGGGATATGCTGTTGGTGCTAGAAAGGTGAATCTGCCACAGCTCATGCAATGGTGTGGGAGCACTGGAATGCCACATGGGCATTTGTACCTCCCCTCCAGAGAGGGGTGGTCACACCCAGAGAGTGCCAGCCTGCTGCCCCCGTCCTCGTGCACTCACTCACCTTCACCGTTCCCCACTTATCACACCAAACAAACACTGATATCAAAGAAACGTTTAATAAGCTGCAATAAAATACGGACCTTTAGAAAGCTCATAGGGTGAATATCGACAGTGAGGAAGAAAACAGGGTGGTGGGAATCCTTGAGGAGTTCAGATCTGAGTCAAGGATCTTTTACCTGGAACAAGAACACAACTTTTTCCATAGATTAGGATGAAATAAAAGACAGGAGCACAGAGTTCACAAAATGTCAACATTTAGAGAGTCAATACATATTCAAAGTTCAAATGACCCAGCTCTTATAGCTATACATATTGATTTAAAGCAACTTAATATAATTTTATTTTCTTTTTTTTTTAATATATACACTTTCAAAGGTTCGTCAGGTGAGGTATGTAAACATTATCTAATGGAAACTCCTCTCCACATTTCCAACTGAGAATTCACAGCAGACAGTTCATTTTCCCAACTCGCGACGCAGTACTTCCTGCTCCCCACAGCAACTGGGAATGCCGTCCCAAGCCACGGCTCTCCCAGGTGCAGTCACTGGCTCCCACTTCCCACCGCTGGTCTGTACAGTTCACATTGCTTAGGCTCAAACATACAGTACCGGACAGAAGGAATTTCAGCTCAGTGTCTAAAATTCATATAGAAATAAACAGAGAAACAAAACTCTCCCAGGGAAGCAGACACAGATGAAGGAAAAACTTTTGCCATCAGGGTGGAGATAATATTTAAATGCTGAGAATCTTGAGAAAAAAAATTACTGCGTTGTTGTTTCCTTTTTCTCTTTTAAAATTTTTTTTACACATCTGTTCCAGGAGTGAATGAAGTGTGGGGCTGGTAAGGGGTCCTGCAGGGCTGGGACCCAGCAGCATTCCTCACTCCATCCTCCAAAAGTCAGAGACATATCACCATAAAAGCAGCCCTGATCCTACTGACACTGCCCTGCACAGACAGCTGGGCTGGAGGGACACTGCCAACCACACTTCAGGCAAAAAAGGTGTTAACAATAAAAATAAGAGAAAAATCCAAACCCACTTAAGAAAAAATGGCCAAATGACCTCGAGCCTCCTAGAAGGAGAAATAAATTGCAGCATGACAAGCAAATGAACAAATGACCTTCTGGAGCTGGCGCTGCGGTTGTAACGGCACCAGCGGTGCACTCCCGTGGGTCACCCGTACCCACAGGACGCTCAGGAGCCCCAAAGCAGCTGCTCACTGCAGTAATTCACTAGTGGGAGTTTGCCATCAGCAACTACCCACCTTACCCCAGCAGTCTGGGGGGAGGGCCCTGGGGGTCACAGCAGC
The DNA here is from genome assembly GCF_000695815.1 of Acanthisitta chloris. Lineage (NCBI taxonomy): Eukaryota > Metazoa > Chordata > Aves > Passeriformes > Acanthisittidae > Acanthisitta > Acanthisitta chloris. Next base: position 9,779 of record NW_008658151.1, on the reverse strand, counting down.
CCCCACCTCCTGCATTCCTGTGGACACTTCCTTGAGCATCCCCAGGCTAAGAGACCCACGCCCCCCCATGCCATGCTGGACCAAGCCCCTGCCGAAGCAGGGTTATTCCCACGCAGCCCTGAGGCTCCAGAACCCCTGCCATTGACACAGACATTATTACTACAAATCTTATTGCTTGCAGTGCCCCTCACCCTGGGAAGAGCCATCCCGGCCGGCCATAGGAGCTCACTGCCTCCCTGGGGACTGTAGCCATTGGCCAGGTCTGACATCATCAAAATGAGATGAAGAGAAAGAGTTAATGCTTCAACTTCGACATGACTTCAAACCAAACCAAACACCACCACCACCCACCCCGTCCCACCCTGTCCCATCCCCCCACGCAATAGCCAGCCCTTTGGTTGTGGCACGCTGGGCGATACAGCCCCACCAACCGACAAACCAGTCAGAACAAGAACCTGTGGAAAGCCCATGAAATAAATATTTTAAAAACCTATTTACAATATTAGATCTGTGAGCATGAAGTGAGAGAAAAATGCGTTTTCCTGCCCCCAAAAAGCTTTAAAAGTAGGTTAACATCCTGCTGCCTAGCGCAACACTATCTTACATGGCACCTACACATAATATATATTCACATTTCATTTTAAAATTAGGTACTCTTACAAACAGACTTAGAAAACATTGGCTAGCAATGCAGCCCGTGGGACCGCCTGGCCTCCAGACCCATGCCACGAATGCCAGCCGATCCCAGCTCCTTCGGCTGCCCCCAAGCTGCCAATGTGCCCTGAATCAAAACCACCAGCTGCCCTCTGCCGCCCTTCGGGGAGAGGGTGGAAGTGCTCGTGAAGGAGAGGGCTTGTCCACGGGGAGGGGGGGAGGGAGAATGGGGACTGTGATTTCTGCTAAGCCTAGGGGTGAGCTTAATACAAACAAGAACTCCTGAGAACATCTTAGAACAGATGGATTCATTTCACAACCACCAAGCTAAAGGATAGGCCAAATGGATGCTAAGACACAAGAGGTGGGGAGGGGACGTGTGTGACATGGGGACATCGTAGCCTTGTGGTTTGCTCAGAAAATCTACTGCTACAAAAGAAGCAGCAGTGGCACTCCTGGCAGGGGAGAACCAACAACTGTCTTGCTCCTGGGCAGTCCAGGTGTACAGTCCAGGGATGCAGACCCAAGGATGCCTTGGCTGGGGCTCAGCCCTCTTCCCCCAGCATGACAGCTGGTGGTGGGAAGGTGAGAGCCAGACCCAGACAGCTGCCCACACCTACTTGTTGCCCCAGGGACTGCCTGTGCCTACGAAGACTGGGAATTGCAGGTTTCCCAGTCACCTTCAACTAGGAATGCAGTTGTCAGGCTGAAAGTATATGAGCTGGAGAGAGAAAGTCTTAAAAACCAGGCAGCAGTACATCTGATTGTGTCTCCATTTCCTGGGAGGTTATTAGGAGCTGGCAGAGCTTTCAGAAACACCAGGCACTTCCAGAGATGCCACGAGAGCAACTGTGACATGGGCTGGGCGGCAGCCCATGCCTGGCAAAACAGTGCAGGCAGCCCACCAGCCTGCTCAGTCAGCATAGGAGGGACAGGAATACAGAGAGCAGTGGGGATGAGTTCATCCCACTCTCCTGGCTCATGGACATTGATCAGCAATGCAAGAGAAAGTTTGCTAGCAGCATCAGCGCTGGCTGGCCAGCTCTTCAGACAAGGTTTGCTGCAAACTGACGTGCTGGCAGTCAACCACACAAACACCACTGTGCACTGTGCACACAAACACCACTGTGCACAGCAAACAGGATCTCGCCAGGGACCAGCCAGTGATGAATACAAACACATGCATACCTTGGGTACACTGCGCACACCCGGCCAGCAGGAAAACCCATTCCAGGGCTAGCCTTGCTAGACAATATCTAACAGCTACACGTAGAAGGAGCCATCCTGGGCTCAAACTGCTCTTGCTGCAGCACTCGGACAAACCCCAACATAAGTTTTGACTCTGAGCTTGGCAAACACAGCTCCTCCTGCAGGTTAATTAATATGGACGGATTGTGCAAAGTGTGAAGACTCAGAGCTGCGGATGACAAGGTGAGAGAGGAAAAGGTGACCATGCAAATGAGAGAGAGGGGCTGGCAGCAGAGGGACAGTGAGGACATCTGTGCAGGTGCAGAGCTAAGAAGATGCTGCTCCTGGTACATAGACTGGGGCACTGGGATGGAGACTAGTTTCAAGAATAAGATGAGAAAGTGACCAGCAAGGAAAGGCAAAGTAACAGAAAGAGATCTGCTTTGTGAGATGCAGCACTCGAGATCCAGAGCTGAAACAGCACAGCACGGAGCTGTGAGGTGGCCCAGAGGAGGCTGAGCGCAATGAGGTTGGAGAGCTGAGGATGGCACTGTGGGAGTGCCAGTGGGCAGCTCTGTGCTGTAGCACACGGAAACACACTCCATGTCTGTGTGGATTAAGGTGATAAATTGTGTTGCTTATTTCCTTCCATTCATTAAGCTCATCTGCAGCCCCCTGTGCATCCCTTGCATGGCGTAAGAGCTGCATTTATTGGGAACTGACTGATCTAAAGCAGGGGCTGTGCCTGAGCTACACCTCCCCACTGCCTTGCTGCAGGACAAACAGGAGTGAGTAGTGCATGGCATTAACAGAGAGGTTATACCTATGTGTCTCTTGTGCACAGTTCTAGCTGAAACACAGCTGCGTGAAGAGAGGAAATAGGGAAGTAAAGTGACTGGGGTAAAAAAGAAATAGAGAAAAAATTCAAAGATCTGAGCACTGATAAAGAAAATGGAGCTACCCAAGCAATGCTGCCTTACTAGGCAATCACCTCACAGGCTCACCCTTAATTTGCTACCAAATTAAATGGAAATTTAATTTTCTAGCAACTTATGGCTTTTCTTCCTGCCCCAAAATAAAACACTGACAAAAGCAGGTGCAAAGCACATTCAAAGCAGTCTTGTAGTCTGCAAGACTTGTCTGCTCTTACTGGTGTCAAGTGGAGAATGCACACAGGAGAGGCAGAGGCCCCAGAGATGGCATCTCCAGGAGCAGTGACAGCATGGAGAGGAGCCTGGTGAGGAGCTAGGGGCTTCCTCAGGGAAGAAAGCCTTAATGCATTTCTAGAGATGATGACCACCCCTGGCCCACCTCACCCCTGAGGCATCTTCTGGTTTAATCCACAGGACTGCACAAATCTGTAGTTCTGAGAACTAAAGCAGCAATATTCCCACCTCGAGGTGGGATGGAGAGGTCATGCTCCAAGTGCTCCCTGCAATAACTTGGCCATAGGTGACAGCTTCATGCTACCCATCCCTTGGCAAACTAGACAGCTCTCCCTAAATATACCTGAATGAGTTAAATCCACCACCCAGTGCAGCAGCTGTGGGGGGAAACATTCCTGCCAGTCCCTCACAAACGGCATGATGTAGAGAAGAATCACTCCAGCTTTCCTCAAAATTGCAATTTTTCAATAAGAAGTTGTTTGGAGGAAAGGAGGAGGCACAGAGCAGAGCAGTTCTGAGCCAGGTCTATGTGCCCATATGGGGAGAGCCCTGCAGAGGCTGCAGCACCAGGAACCAGCCCTGAGGACAGTGGAGCAAGGAGTCATGTGGGGTCCCTATTGACAAGACCTTAGACCATCTCACTCCCTGGGACAGTCCAGGCATCTCCTGCAAACCTGCTGTTCCCTGTCCCTGCAGATGCCCAAGGTGCTGCTATGCCCTCTGCCCACCCAAGCCAACTGCTGGTCCCAGGCAGCAGGCTGGGGCAATTGTATTGAAAAATGGTTTTCTTGGAAATAAACCCTCAGAATTATTTGCTTTCTTTTCATCTGCTTCCTCTCCATTTGCTTTCTGAAGACGAGAATAACAACCCACAGCCCAGCCCAGAACCCTCTTCTCAGCCCCATTCTGACAAAATCTCCACACCCTCTACCTTTCCTTGTCAAAGGGTGCAAAAATTCAGATTTACACCTATAAGGCTCAGCCCAACTCCTGTTAGAAGTCATTAGGTTCTTTGTACAGATTTGATGAGCATTACTTTATGCACGGGACATACTGGATCTAATATGGGAAAGTCAGGGCTTGCTGAATGCCTCTGGCACCCCTCAGAGAGAGACACAGCTGCTGGTTGAAGGTGAGTGCAGCCTGGGACAAGCTGCAGGCACTCTCAAATCTCAGGCCACATCGGCTGCAGTGCCCAGCACAGCCAGGTTCAATTTGCTCCCTTCCAGAGCTCTGCAATTCCCTGCTTTCAGCACAGGAAATCATCCAACCAAGCCAAAACACAGCAATACAAGAGAAAACTTCAGACCAAGACTGGAAGTTCAAAGGCATTGGAGGAATACAGCTTTCCTTTGCAGCATTTCTGTTTCCTTCACACAAGAGGTCCTGGCCACTCCTCTCTGGAGCCAATGCCTGTCAGGGACACTGCTGGGAAGCTCAGCGTACTGATCCCACCATGCAGCATGCACCCAGCTGGGACAGATGCCCAGATGCTGCTCCTCTCTGCACCAGCATGACACCTGCCATATCCCAGGCTTACTGTGCCTGAGCCAGCCAGTGCTGGGAAAGCGCCAGGGGCTCAGGAAAGCAGCCGTGAGGCTGGAGCACCAGCACCTGATCTAGAAAGCCTCTCTCCACTTGCTTTCTCTAGAGTTTTATCCTAATGAGTTTCCCTCTCCCAGAAGCACAGAAGACGGAGAGCAGGACAGCCTGCATCTACCAAAAGTTACTAAAAAATGAAAGAGAGAAAGGGAGGGGGAAAGCCCCAAGAAGCTCAGCGCATGGACCGTCTCAGGTGCTTCAGGAGTAATGATGAAGGATGGGTTTGCTGCAGGGCAGAGGCACGAGGAGCAGAGGTAAAAGGGACACACCTGGCCCAGAGGAAGGAGAGGAAAACCCAGGTCTGTGTGACTGCAGAGAGGCTGCCCCAGCCAGAGGTTAGAAGACCAAATGGATGGAGAAGCAAGAGGGAAAGACAACCTGCAAGAAAGGTACAGATCAGTCATTTTAACTGCCATCAGTGCCCTCCTGCCTCACACCTCTCCTGAAACACTTTAAAATGTTTTCTGATGGAATGTTTGACATATTTAATGCATGCAGTAAAAATTAAAGTAATAGATAAATTCATATTAATCTGTACAGGGACTGACAGGATAGATTTAATCACTTCCTAGCTGTTCAGAGAGTTAACTTATTCTAGCATGATTCAAAAGAAAGGTAAAGAGGGTTTTTTTCTTACATCAGCCATTTCACAGGAAGAGAGAAATGTGCCGCAGCCTTGCGTGCATCAGTACTGGGGAAAGGGAATAACTGCAAGAGAGTCAGAGGTGCTCTGTGAAGGGCATGTGAATCTCAAATGCCTGGTTCATCCTCAGTAAAACCCAAGCAGTCACAGCTCCCAGCCGCTGATGGTCTCTGCCTGGCAGAGCCAACACAGCCATGTGCCCTGTGCACTTCTAACAAGTTTTTCTCAGAGCTGCCAAGCCCTGTGACCCTGTTCTGCCACTGCAGACCCCCAGCTGGTTTTTAAATGTGCTGTAGAGGCTTGAGAAGGAGCCCTGCAAAGGTGTCGTGCAGGACAGGGCAGAGGCTCAGCTGCTTTCAAACTCCAGAGCCAGACACAAGCAAGGACAAACTTCACGGACCTTGCTAGTAAAAGGATGAAATGTAAATTATGGTAAAAAAAAAAAGTTAAGCCAGTCCTTATCCCAACCCTATTCCAACTGCAAATCCTGGCTTAGAAGAGCACTAGGCAAGAAGTGTACAAAAGCACAGGGTGAGGGCCAGGGCTTCCCTCCTGTAGAGCACCAATATCAGAAGGAGCTTGAGCTCATAAAAAGGGAGCGATTCAACCTTCAGCGAAGTGCTGAAGAAACAGCTTTGCCATCAGAGACCACAGAATTCATCACAAGGGCAGGAAAATGGGAGGAGGAGGTCTGTCCAAAAGCAGAGCACAGCAGGACTGGCTCATCCCTGAAGCCAGCAAGAAATAAAGACGGATACAGCCCAGTGCGCTCAGGCGGCAGCAGGATGCGGCAGCCTGGTACCCAGAGCCCCCACAGCATCTCCTCCATCTGAGCAGGCCCTCCCCACCCCACGGGCTGTGCCCTGGGGAGTGGCAGCCATCAGCAGTACACACACCAGTAGCTACTTCACACTCTTATGCAGGTAACAGTTCAGGACACCAGCAGCTGCCACCAAGGAACCGACAAAGGACAGATACCTTTCTCTCCCTCAGTGATGGGAAAGGGTTTTGGTTTTGCTTTAAATGCCACTAAGAAGACAGACAGAAGGAGGACTCTGAAGGAAAGGGAAATGTTTGTGTGCACCCAAAGGCTGACAAAAGCTACTTCATGTGCACGAAGGTGGTTTTCTTTCTGCTACAGTACAAGTGCTTGTGCCTCAAGTATAAAACGCAAGCCTCCAAATCACACAGACGAGCTTCTTATTTTTATTTTTAAAGTGATAAATAAGGCACTGTACTTTTAACTAAAACTGCCTGGTTCCAAGTTTAAAAAAACTGAAGGAACGTTCAAACTGCAAAAACTTCCTTCTGAACAGCAGAGCCAGACAGGCCAACCTCTTCTCTGTCTGAGACACACCTGCTGATGCCTAAAATCACGGGCGTTATCCTTTAACTGCGGATTTTTAAAGGCTTGCTACAGCTTATAAAAGCAGCTTTAGTTAATGCATGGTAAAGGATTACTACTATACATCAGTTTTGTACATGGCTACCGGTTCTTCACTATTTCGGGTCCAGTCGTGAGCGTTTGCTGTGTGAACAGTCCACTTTTGCCCTCAGCTTCCTCTTGCCCTGTGACACGCTGCTCTCCTGCATCTTCTTCATGGACCTTGTCAGGGTCTTCCCACTGTTGTGCTTCTTGTTGGCCATCTTCTGCGACCGTGTGGAGGACTCCCCCAGGGGCTTCTGCTTCAGGGACTTGGACAGTTCCTCATGGCTGTGGGGCAGCACGGCCCGTCTGCTTGTGTTCTCCTTGCCCTGCCGCATGGGGAGCCGCACCTTCTCCAGCTGCCTTTTTGGGACTTTCTTTTCTTTCAAAGACATTTTTCTGTCCAGTTTATTGCTCCTCTCCATGGCAGCCTGCTTTCGGGTGGCTGGAGCTTTTGTGCTGACCTCTGAATGCTTTATTTTACTGGCCTTCTTGGCAGGCAGCTTGTCCTTGGTGGAGGAGCTGGATCGCTCCTGCATGCTGCCACTCTCCTTCAGCATCCTTTTCTTTCTGCTGAGCTGGAGGTCAGCTTT
>NW_008658151.1:451-2368 GCF_000695815.1 Acanthisitta chloris | reverse complement strand
GCTCTTCCTGCTCTGCTTGCTCTCCAGAGACAGATGGTCTCCTGGGCCATCGCTCCGCTTCTCTGCCTTCACCATGCGGTGCTGCGCTCGCAGTTTGCCCCGCAGGTTGGAGTACTTGCGCAGAATCCTGGTGCTGGCCTGTGTGGGCAAGCTGAGGGCAGGTTGGATGGTTTTGTCTTCACTGAGCTCCTTGGTGCTGGCATCGGTGGGAGATGTCTGGTTGGCAGTGGTGGCTTCTTCAGCTTCTGCTTTATCAGCATTCTCACGAATTTTAGCCCAAAGCTTTTGGTTCTTCAGGTTATTCCGAGCCGGGGTAGTGGCAGCGAACTTCTTGAGATGCTTTTTCAAACGTTCAGCTTGCAGTGAGCTGGGGTAGAGACTGGAGGAGGAATATTTCTGCATGGGGACTTTGATGGGGGGAATCTCCCCTGGGAGACGGGTGTTGAGCTTCTTCACAATCACTAGTGACCTGGTTTCAGTCGTCTCGAGAAACCACTGGCATATGTCGGATAGCTTAAAGGCCTTCATAAACAGCATCTGGACAGGGGAAAGCTTCTGCACTTCCAGAGAGCCTCTACTTTTCCGTGTTCTTTTCTTGCTTTTCCAGATCTCTTTCAGTTTGTCAGCTCTGTTTTTTACCTTAGGGGTTGGCTGCACTTCCTTCTCCAGCTGAATCCAGCCCTTCTGAATTTTCATGTACTGAGCATTGAACTCAGCAATGAGCTCCTGGTTCTCCTCTTCAGCACACCACTCCATGAACTTTGGTTTGCTGTCAACCATGTCTATATCCTCCAATGCTGGGCAGTCATCATTCCCTGAACTGTGTTTGTCCCTTGTTTTGGGGATTGCTTGCATAGACTCCTTCCCTGGTGTGCTCTTTTTTGCAGTGTCTACAGGTGTGGGTGCATGTCGTAAATTATAAAACTGCAGAGCAACCTTTTTATGCTTTGCAGTTTTTGCTGGAAGATGCTTGCTTCCACTTCTGCTGCTGGGACATGGAGGTGAATCGGTCACCAGTTCGGACTTCACCGGCTTGCCCATATCCCTGGCACTTTCAGAGCTCTCCTCAACCTTTGCACTGGCATTGCCTGGTTTCACATCCACTTGCTCAGCATCATTTGCAGGAACATTGCTCTCCAGAGGGACGAGAATGCTGTTCTTCTCAGAATCAGCCTGGATGCTGATTTCCAGCATCTCACCTGGTTGACTTTGGCTGCTGTTAGCAGAGAAGTCATCTTTAGAGGAATTCTCTCCCTCTGCAGCAGTCTCTTTTGCTAAGATGCTTTTATAGGTTTGTCTGGTAATGACACCATTCTCCTCGCCTGGCCGCTGCTCAGCGATGCTTTCTGAAGCCTGGCCAGCTCCTGGTCCCTCGCTGGTTTTGAGCAGCACATTGGGGAAGCAGTCATTTGGGAAGTGTATGGATGCTACCTCATCCAGCTGCACTTCTCTCTTGAACCGCTTAGCACCAGGGCTCTTGGGGAGTTTGATCTGAAGGCAAGGAAGCTGCACCAAGCTGGAAGAACCAGAGTCCTCAGCAGGTGCCTGGGATTGCTGGCTTCGAAGACATCGGTCCGATGTCTCAAGCGCTCTCCTGCCTTTCTTTCGCTTCTTGTCTAAACTGTCTTTGGAAGAGACAGAGTCTTTCCCTCCAGTGTCTGAGCTGTTGGGTTCAGGTGGGGCTTCCCCTACAACAGGCTCTTTTTCACCTGCTGTGCTGTTATTCTGCACTGCTTCCTCTTTTGCCACTTTGGGGAGGGTCATGCTGACCAGCACAGCATCCTCTTGCTCAAGACAGTTCTCACCCACCATGACTGATGATTCGGCTTCTGGTTTAGCATTGATGATTTTGTTCACACCCACGCACTGCATGATGGCAGGGGGCTCCAGGGGGCTCTCCCCATCCATGGTGGCAGG
>NW_008658151.1:0-239 GCF_000695815.1 Acanthisitta chloris | reverse complement strand
CCCTGTCCATGGTGGTGGGGTACTGGAGGGAGCTCCCTCCATCCATGGTGGTGGGGGGCTCCAGGGGTCTCTCCTCATCCATAGTTGCAGGAGGCTCCAGGAGGTTCTCCCCATCCATGGTATGAGGGGGCTCTCCCTGTCCACGGTGGTGGGAGGCTGGAGGGGGCTCCCTCCATCCATGGTGGTGGTGGGCTCCAGGCAGCTCTCCCTGTCCATGGCTGTGGGGGGCTCTAGGGGGT
>NW_008658150.1:0-284 GCF_000695815.1 Acanthisitta chloris | reverse complement strand
TGCCGCCTGTGAGTGGAAGAATAAATAAAAAAAAGGCAAAACACAAAGCAGAGCTTCACCACTAATCTACCATTATAGGTGGCATAAACTGAACGGCAAGAACCACCCCACTGGACCTGCAAATGGGATAAAGAGGCACGTCGTGCAGGGTCGAAGGCACACTTGCAAAATAGACCTGGCGCAACATTATTTGATTCCTTCGAAGAAATACATACAGGCACTAATCACCCCAGCAAAAATATGAAGTCTAATAGACTATTAACTCCAGCAGTTAACACGTCATT
>NW_008658149.1:0-908 GCF_000695815.1 Acanthisitta chloris | reverse complement strand
GATAAGGGGGGGACAAGGGGGTTGATAAGGAGGGGCTCCTGCAGCCCTCCCCTGGACTAGTAATTGGCTATTTGTCAGCCTGATGGGTGAGGGGTCAATACTGGTGGAGTTGGAGGATATAGGGGGAGTTTGATGGGGGTCCAGGACAGGGCAAGGTGGGAGGAAAGGGACAACTGGGGGGGACAGGGGATGATCTGAGCACTGCAGTCCCCCCAGTACTCTTAATCTGCTGTTTGTCAGCCCAAGTAGGAGTGATGGGTCAATACTGATGGAGGGTACAGAGGAACTGGAGGAGTCATGATAGGGGTCTGGGATGGGGCAGGTAAGGAGGGCAGAAGGAGATAGGGGAGACAGGGAGTGAGCTGAGCTGCTGCAGCCCCCCCAGTATCTGCAGCACCCAAGTATCACCCTGTGCCTTTCATCTCCTCTATTTTCCCAGGCAGGAATATCTTGACACAGGAGTGTCCCAACTCAGGAAGGTCCCATCTCCCTCAGCCCCAGCACCCAGGCCCCTCCTCAGCCCTCAACTCCCACAAGATGCCATATTTAAAACTTTTAATATAAAGGTTAAGTTCATTATTCTCGATCCTGAGAAACATTTCGTCCGTTTACGGAGCTCTCGCTGTAAACAAAGCACCACAGGCACCAAGCCTGCACCCAGGGCCACAGGGCAGGCAGGGACACAGGGACACAGGGACACAGGGAAGGGCGGCATAGGGGCTGGCGGGCCCTGCCACACCGCTCTCCTTTGGGAGCGAATTCCCCAGGGTGGGAATTGCCTGGCTCCAGGCAGGCAGGGGATACACCTGGAGGGGAGGGGGGTCACACACCTCCCACACCTCCCCAGCCCACAGCAAACCTCCGTGCCACCTCCCTCCCTCCTGTCCCAGTGCCTGGCCACACGCTAC
>NW_008658148.1:13064-27589 GCF_000695815.1 Acanthisitta chloris | reverse complement strand
GGAAGGAGCTGTGCTCATCCCCGCAGCCAGGAGGTGTCAGGTCTGGACGCTGAGCCTCAGCTGGAGCGTCTCTTGCGTTGTTTTCTAGTATAGGGCTGCGATTCTGGGCGGTTAACGGAGGCGCAGTGAAGGTTTTGCCTGCGCTAGGAGTGTCCCTACATGTTACCTCGGTAGCCTGAATGCAGCCATGGTAGTTCCCTAAGTGTGGCAGAGAGTTCACTTAAGTGAGAGAGAAACAATTGTTAAGCTTAAGGGCTGGAGTCCGGTCACATTTCCAGGCCTCGGGATTGTTGCAGATGGGAAACTGACTGCTCGGGCTCCTCTGTGCTTAAAGCTCGCTGATTAAAAGAGACGATTGCTGTGCAGATGTGCCGGCTTAAACAGCCTCCATTTCCTTAGGTAAATGCTTTAAGGCAAAAGGTGCAGATGGTGTTCTGTGTGTTACTGTAAGTTCTGAAATCCTGGTAGTGTTTTCCTTAAAACCCAGTTCTCACGAGGTGTCTGGGAATGCTGGAGGTAAAGGTCCTGTGTGCTTTAAATCCTTTTCTCTAGATGTGTTTTTATCTGTAAAGCGCACTTAAAATACACGTGTGGTTTACGTGTGTTTTCAAACGTTGTTTTAATTTATGTTTAACCAACCAAGGTGTTATTGACTTCTCTTACTTAAGGGCAATGAACTGTGTCTGTGCCTCTCACTGAACACAGTTTTCCAGTTTAGCTTTCATTGTTTACATGATGCTTGTCTTGTTTTTTGGGTAAACCCCCAGAAATTTGCAGAGCACTTGGGCTCTGATGCTGCTGTTTAGAGGATGGAAACCTGCAGACAGTGACACTTGATGGCTTGGAAGGTACACATTTGAGCCAAATGGCGTCATTACTCCCTTACAGTCTTTCTCACTTGGTACAAGTTTGCATTTGGCTGCTCTAAATTTTAGGTTTGAATTTACATCTTCTTGGTGTAGGGATGCTGTTCTGAGGTAATTTTTCCACATCCACAGAAAGTGAAAGGAAAATGAGTATGTGTATTGTAGGAGAGGGAACAGAAAGGACATGGTAATAAAGAAATGGCTTGGGAGGATCAGGATGTAGATCTGTCAGTGTGGTGTGTATTTTCTAGCAAACCATGTGTTCTTAGTTCTTCCACTTTTCCAAGCTGACTAAGACATCCTGTGTACTGGGATGAAAGCTGCATCTTGCATATTCTCTTAATTTTGTAAGCACGTATTGTGTTAGTTTAGGCTTCTGTTTATTTTGCTTGCTTTACACATTACAGTTGTTGGTGTTCCCCATCTGATAGTGTGAAGTCATACATGGAATTATTTAGGTTGTATTAATGTAAGGACAGGTAACTTCATAGATTTGGTGTCTGCCATGGATTGTGTCCTAGATACTAATTACACACAGTAGTAGAAGGGCTGAGTGATGTTAATGCAGATGGTATTGATTGCTATTCCCCTTTCAAACTTGTAAAGAATAGTTTGATGGGTTGGGATGCATTTGGTGCTTTCATTCCGATCTCCATCTAGTCCTGATGTGTGCTGTGCAGTCAGGGGGTTTGCTTTAATTAAGTTGAGTGTAGATCAATGGTCATCCACTGCAATGCTGCAGGGCAGTGAGAGTAGTTGCATCAAGGTACCCCCTGTGTCAGGGTGCAGTGCTCTGGGGGCTGTGCATTATAATATTAGTTTAAAAGTTTCTCATGTGCTGTCAACTGACTTAAGCGTGTGATTTTTAGAGGTACCTGGGGATGCAGGACACATTTTTTCCCCTCACCTGGAAAGTTTTAGCTGTGTACGTAGTTACTGGAGATATGTGAAGATGGAAAGTTAACTTTGTGATTGATCCTTGTTGTGGCAGTTTCAGACCTATAGTTTGTTGGTGTGGGGTTTTTTTGTTTGGTTTTTTTTTTGGTCTTATAAATCCCCATTTCAAGGGCTTGGGACTCTCACCTTCTTGTACATGCCACTGCTCATGGATGTAATGGCCGTGAGGAAATATCCTGCTTGCTGGGTGTCAATGTAAGGTTCCCAACTTCATTGAATGGCCTGAAGGTTCAAACCTTGCCCCATGTGAAAGTGGGAGAATTTGAAGGGTGTGTCCCCTGCTAACGAGCAGATCTGCTGGGGGAATTGAAATGTAACTGTGTCTGGTTACACTTTAGGTATAGTCATCTATATTGGGTTGGGAGCAGGCACTTTTGGTTTGCCGTACAAAAACCAGCTATGAGAGTCGTTCCCAGTGTGACCAAGCTCCTCCTCTGTCAGCTTCAGTTTCTATAGGAGTCAGGACGGTTGCAACAGTGCTGTGTAGCCAGGGGCTGACAGGACAAGATTATCTCCTTATCATGTATGTTCTTAGCTTAGCCAACTGCTTATTCATGAGCATCCAGTAACTTTGGACCTGAGATTCCACTTCTGCTCCAAGCTGTGTAAACAACTAAACTCCTACTGTTATTTTTTTACCCCATCCTGCATCACCAAGTCCCTCCAGAGCAGGCTGGCTCAGAGCATGGCCCACTGGCCCACATGTGTATGCTAGGACTTACGAAGGGGCTCTGAAAACTTGTTGGACAGTTGTCTGTTGGGATGTGCAGCAATCCTGGAGGCTCCTGACTGCTCATTTGTAACCCTGGTATGAAAGAATGGTGCTCCAGCAAAGGCTTAGCTAGTGTTTTATGTCAGGTAAAGGGATGGATGTGACTCCTGCTTAGCTGTGGTGTTTGCTGGGCACATCACTGATCTGGTTCTGGTGATGGTTTTACTTGCAGCAGTAGTGACTCAAACCAAGGCACAGATGTTATTACAGACCTCACTTTGTTCTGTTTCATCTTTGTAGCAGATTTGACCGTGATCTCATATTTTCCTTTTTCGAATTTGCCTGGTTTGCAGGTGGGCTGGGCAGATTAACCCTGACCTTGGAATTATGTTTAGTGATTGTGATTTGTTTAAAAAAACAAAGTTTTCTTGTTTATATTTAAAATAGTCCGTTGGGAACAGGCGCTTGGTCTTGTGTGCAGTGACGTGTTTCTGCTTGTATCAGCTTACATGAAACTTCACCTTTCCTAAAACACAGAAGTCCTTTTTTCCTTCTTTTTGGCAAATGTGGTTTTGTCCATCTGTTGATCTCTGTGTATATTCTCTGGTGTGTATTCATTTATTCTGAGTGGACCTTCTGAGCTTTAAACTTTTAATAGAAAAGGAAGAGCCAAACTAGGCATGAAAGTCTTGCTATGTTTTGAGATTGGGGTTGTGTTGTTGGTTTCTTATTGGGGTTGTTTTCACCTAATTTGGTCAGCAGCACAGCTGAGGTAACTACAGACAGCAATATGGGGAAGTATATCAGGCATAACATTATAGAATTTTAGTGTTAAAACTTACATTTGGTGTGTTGTTTTCAGTGTGTGGCATATTTTCATCTAAAAATTGATTTTAAAATCTACTGGAGGAAATGGGGAAGGATCAGTTGAGATTTGGTCTGTGGTACAGGTGGTGTGGGGTTTTCATTACACTTGCTGTATTGGCTTTCACTTAATGGAAGTTTGTTCCCAGCAGTTCGTTTGAAGTCAGAGCCCCGTGGTTTCTGGTGTTTGAGAATTCATCCTTAAGAATGAATGTCGTATTTCTGTGCTGATATGAAAAGTCTCCAACTTTTGCTCGTTTGGGTGTGTCAGTTTGAGACTAATGAAAAGAAGGAAAAAGTCCAGCATGTGAGAAATACCTTGTCTGAGGGTGTAGTCTGATAAACCTTTCTCTTGGCAGCAGTATTAGTTTCGATCGCTCCTGCTGCTTGTTTCCATTCCCAGGCTGTCCTCTTTGGTTGTGTTGCTAAAACATTTTGTGGGCCTGTGTAGTAACCAGAGATACAAATTTCTGGATTAAAAATAACTCCCGGAAGAGCTGATGTTTGTGGTGTTGATCAGTGTCCTCCTTGGTTGACTGCCCAGATTTGAAACCTCTGCGCTACCTCTGAGGGCGAAAGGGGAAGGAGGGTGGTGGAGACCTTCCACTGCTCAAACAGGTGCCACTGCTGTGACATACCTTACTAACCAGCTGCCGCTAAGTGTACTCTGCAATTTAAGTTCCTAGTACCACAGTACATCATTTGCTTGCCAGACCCCTAAAAAATCAGTTCTGTATCTTGTGTTCACTTTCACTAGAATGTCTTGAATTCTATTGCAAAGTGTTGCCTTTGAGTTTCATGCCTTAAAATAGGATACAAATGTAATTCTGCGGTCCTTTGAAAAGTCCTTGTGTTACCATTTCTTTTATAGCCTACTGGTATATATAGGTGTTTGGGTTAATACCAAAAGGCTCTTGTTCTGAATGAGACACCCTGTTCTAGGGTTTGAAGTAGCAGAGAACAAAAAGACAAATTATTCTCAATCTTAAATAAGCTGCGGATGAGTTGGGAGATTTGGATAGGCAAGGGCACAGTGAGGCAGTGCTGCTTGCTGTGCTTCTTATGTTGGCTCCTCCTTTTCTTTTTACACTAGATACCATGGGAAAAGAAATTTTTTGAGAAGACAAATAAGTGCGTTTTGCAGGTGTTAAAGGGAGCTTCTTAAGCCTAGGGATGGTCTTCAAGAAAGCACCAAAGTCCTTGTTTGAAAATCAAATAGGAAAGCTTTTCTTTCTTTGTATAAAACCATCTGACTACTTGAAACAGTCTTGTAATATCTCAATGGAAACACTTGTTCATGTGAGTTTTGTTTTGAGCTTTTGGTTGCAGTGAGTGCAATTATTTCTGCTTCCTCCTGACAGACCAAAGAGAACACTGTACAGTAAGAAGTATGGAGTGGACCTCATCAGGTACACACATGCTGCCAACACTGTTGTGTACAGCTCCAACAAAATAGATGGTAAGTGATCCACTGGAGTGGTGCATATTTATTCTCTTTACACTACATGTCTGGATAAATAGCTCTAAAGATTTGGGAAAAAGTTGCAGCAACCATTCAGTGATGAGCTCCCTGTCAGAGGCAGAGGAACTAATGTTCTACACTGATGCACAGCTCAGTGAGAGTCTCTGGAGCATGCTGATGTGGGTTTTGTTCACTGCTGCAATAACTGAGGGATTAAACATTGTTAGTGCCATGAAAGTTGGGCTCTGGATCCTGCTGTTCACTTGGTGTTTGATACCAGTGCTGTCAGTCAGCCTCTGCCCCTTAATTTCTTATGCACGAGTGAGGTGGAAAGAGCAGGTGCCACAAGGAGGGCTAAAGGCCATAGCTCTGGCTGGTACACACAGCTCAGCTGCAGAGGAGGGAGGGCAGGAGGTTCAGGTAACTCAGCAGATCACCAGCCAAGCCTGGAGGAGGTCACAGAGATTAGCTTTGCTTCTCATAATCTGTTTTTTTTCCATGTATTAGACAGAACACCCATTTTCATGCTGTTTCTCCACAGTCAATGTCTGTGATGGCTACACTCTAAATCACTGACATTGAAGGGCTTCTAGAGCTTCATGACAGGCTCTCTATTAATGCATTTGATTTAAAATTCAAATTTAAGAACTGGCACAGATATGTACCTTAATTCTTCATAAGGCTGGAAACAGCTCATGTTTATTTCAAATTGTGTCTCAGTTTTGTTTGTAGTAATCAGTGTCTGAGAGTTTGCAGTGAACAAGTCTTAGCACAGCACTTTACAAATGGCTTTTAACGCTGTATTTGTAAACTCATAATCATTTCTGGATCAGTGCTGGTTTGGTTTTTCCTGTGCAGAGATGGAGCTTGACAGTAGAAATACTGGTGTCTTGTGGTGTGTGCTAGGTACTAAAGGAATGGAGCAGACTGAATTTAGAGCAGATGGAAGTTAAGAGTTAGGATGTCAGGTTAAACTAGAGCGAGCTGGGCCTGAAACTAGAGGAACAAGGAAGTCTCCAACAGAATTGGATTTAATGGTGTAAAAGGATTAAAGTGTGACAGGAAGCACTTGCCTTTTTTGTTTGTTTTGCAGCCTACTTATTTTTTTAGTTATGTTATTACTTTGTCACATTTTTTTTATTTGGCCATTGTTTACTTTACAATTAACAATGAAGCATTTTTAATGTCATTTTGAGTTGTGAGTTTTTGTTTATAAGTACTGGTAAGCCATAAGACTTAAGTCTGCATCCTGCAGGTAGCATTGTGATAAATACTTAATTAGAAGAAAAGAAAAATATAGAATGTGAGAATATTTGTTGCTGTTATGAACTGTAACCCTAGTAGACCTGACAGTGTGTATGGGTCCAGATACTCTGTAGTCCCTAATGCATACAGCCTTGGGCAAGGTGCATTGTACTTAACCTGTTGTGCAGGTATTGGGAGGGAAAATTAACTCAGGAACATGCTATGGGAGTGCTGGTGCTTGTTTCCAAACATTTTGTTTGTTGGAGTTCCTACTGATCCACATGTGAAGATTTCCTCAAGACCTTTGGATGTAGCTTCTCTTGCCTGATTCCAGGCTGAGGTAGTAGTTTGTACAGTTTGAGGGTCTATGATACCACCCGGTACAGGAGATAACTGTACAGGCCACTGCCTTGCCTGGGACAGAGCACTGCCAGCAGTGAGCAGCACAAAGGAGCACAGTTTCCAGTGCTTCCTCTTAGCAAAGAAGATGAAATTCTGCGTGGATACTTCAGAAATCAGGTAATGACAGTTCTTGCAGCAAAAACTAGAGGTGGATCTTACCAGCATGTTTGAAGCGTATCAGCTCTATCCAGGATGGGACGTGACACCAGCATTGGGGATTTTTTGGACAGTCACCTCGGGTCACTTAGAGCCTTTCAGAATGGTGTGTCACCAGTACCAGGTTTGCAGCTTGTTCAGTCACCATCAGCTTTCTTGTCAGATACCGGAGGGTGGCTTAGACCTGCCATCTCAGCTGGATGGGGAAACCTCAGGCAAAAATAGGAACTTGATAATTTTTCACAGATACAAAATTTTGCTGAATGAGCCTTTCAGAATGCTCTGAACACAGTGGCCCTTCTGAATGTTAAAATGGTCAGTCCATGTTGCATCCTCTTGGCTCTTGTTCTTCTGAGTCAAAAGTAAAAATGTCCTTTTCCCTCAATTTGTCTTTGGAGCCTCAGCAGGACTTGGTGTTCCAGCAGTACAGAGTCTGCACATAAAGATTAAAAAGTGGCTTCTGTGCTTTAGTAATTGTTTCCCCTGGAAGGATTTCTCTTAATTTTGGGAGAAAGCCTCAACAGCATCTTCCAGAATTGTGGGCTACTCTTGCTACATTCACCTATACTCAGGATAAAATTGGCACTTGAGAAATGTTGTGGTGCTGCTCTGATTTATTCAATTTATTTTTAAGATTGCTTTAAGTGGCCTAAGCTTTAGATTACTCCTTCTCTGTCTTTCTTAAAGCTTAGCTACTGGAAGTGCAGAGAAAGTGTGAAGCTGTTGATTGTCAGATTAAACAGAAAGAAGGGAGATTTGCTAGTTTTTAATGCTCTTGTCCTGACTTTGAAATTCATGTTTTTGTCTTTTATCTTTAGCTGAATGCCAGAACTTGCACATTTCCTGTGTGTGTGTGCTGGTTTGAAAGCAAACCGGTGAGAGACTCTGAGTCAGAAGTACAATTTAATATGAAACACAAACAAAACAACAACAAATTTAACAGTACAAATTAACAACCCAAAAGAAAGAAACCACTGACAGTCAGCAAGTAACCCGACACCCTGTCAGTCAGGGCGTTGATAGCAGTCCGATTGAATGGTGGCTGCAGTCCTCCTGGAGTGATGGGTCTGTCGGAGCAGTGGTCCCGCAGATCCGACTCTCTCCCGAAGGTTTCAGCAGCAGCCCCTTGTCCTCATGAGATCCAGCAGGTAAAAAAGGGTGCCTGTGCCCCACTTGCTTTAACCCTTGTGGAAACAATAGAATACATACCATTGGCTACCCCCACACTGCAACCCAGGACAGTGTTCTGTTTAGTTGGAGGTTAATTTGCTGAATGTGTATGTAGGCAGGAGTAAGATTCATGCTGCATAGCAATAAAAAGTGGTAACATCAACTTTGTAGATTTGATACTCTCCATTTTGTGAGACTGATGCAACAAAACCTGCTGCTACTTACATTTTTGCACTTTTGAAATTACCTTGCATAAATCTTGGGACGGTTTGTCTTTAAGATGTAACATGACTTCAGACTGGGAAGTATCTTATCCTGTTGCCTGATTTTCAGTTCTGCCTTGAAAACAGAGGTGGTCTATGTCTGTTTCTAACTTGATTCTGTTTCAAAATCTATAAATCAAATGACCAGACTGAGGTTGCTGTTGCTTTGAGGAGCAAGTTACTGTGCGATCAGTTGCAGGTAGCATTGGGTTTATGGTATAATACAACTTGTGTTCATGTTTTCAGATACAATCCGATACCTCTCCCTGCATGACAACAAATACATTCGATACTTCCCGGGGCACACAAAGAGGTAAGATGTGGCTTGGAAACAGGACAGGACATACGGAAATAACAACTGTAACCAGCTCAAGTTCCTTTAGGCTTGGTTCACACTGCTTTTTGCTTGGTTCATGCCAGTTACTGCCTTGTACATCACTGACAAGGTGGGGGTTGCTCCATTCACATATTTTGTATCTCTTTGATGCATGTGGTCTCCTGTGTTGCAGAGTGGTTGCTCTTTCAATGTCTCCAGTGGATGATACATTTATTTCTGGATCCCTGGATAAAACTATTCGGCTCTGGGATCTTCGCTCTCCTAATTGCCAGGTAGGATATAAAATTAATATGCATGGTGTGTTGCATTTTAAGCTAGAAGGACAAAAAGTGGATGCGTGCTTGTTACAAAGCAAAAATACTGCCAGAAGTGTGTGCTGCTGATTTAGTGTTGAATGCTGAAGGATCCTGGATCAGGAATCTCTGTGCAGTATGTGTGTCGCATTGTGTAACAGCACTCACTCTCACCTTTGTGCCTGCTGGGGAGAGCAAGGAATGACACCCACAGCTGATGAAACAGGAGAAGGGCTGGGTGTCATCAGCCTGTTCATCAGGCTGCTACCCTATGCAGAGGGTGTTCTCTCTTAGCTGTCATCCCTCCTGGATTGGGAATGCATCTTATCTGAGTGTAGTGTGTGTTAAAAGTTGCTGCCTTGATGCAGTTAAATTTGAAGTGAAACCTGGGTGATCTAAAGCAGCAGCAGCCATATGGTCTGCCACCTCCTTGCATCACCTTTGTTGTTCATCAGAGCAGATTTAACTTTCTAGCAAGGCAGAGCCCCATTTGTTTTCATTTCTTTATTTTGCTGGCATACTTTATGGGAATACTTGGCTTTTAGCAGGCTTGTGTGGGCTGCGAGAAGTACCAGAGCTGGCAGCAGGGGCAGGAATGAAAGATGGGGAGTAGCATCTCCACCTGTATTATTGGTGGAGGTCTGTTTTGTTACTGTATCTGGACACATAGTGCTGTGCTCTCATATTTTCCCATCTCACTGAGACCTTTTTGCTTACAAGAGAGGACTGTTTGCTTATTCCTGGTGATGTAACTGTAAATACAAAAGGAAGAAGTTACATTTCTTACAAAACTGTTTTGTCCTACTTAAACCCAAGGTTTTTCTGACAAATTTCAATTTTGCCTTTCTTTGGGAGTATGCCTTTAATGCCAGTGTGTAAGTTTCCCTTGGGATGAGTCTCAGTCTCCAAGTTGCTACAAACGAGATGAGGTTGTAAATTCAGTAGCAGTTCTGTGATTTGTGCTAATGCCTGAAGTTGTAAGAATGGTAAAACTAGGACTTGTAACTAGCTGGAAGCTGCATCCAGCCAAATTTAGCAAACAGGTTGAAGTGTTACTTGTAGTTTTCAGTTGGCCCGTGAGATGGCAGCCGCACTGCCTGGAATACTGGGAAAGAAGAGCTGGCCCACTCGACAGGGCCCTGAGCATCGGTTTGCTCACTGCTTCACCTGCAGAGATCACAGGGAAAACTGACCTAGGTAGGGAAGAAGAGAAGTAGTAAGGTCTCTAGACTTACCTTGAGAAGAATTCATAAAGAAAGAAAAATGCAGAAACTTCTTAAATGTAATTATGGATTTAATCAAGGACATGTTATTGTTTATGTGCATACACATAAAGACATTTGACTAACACAGATTTGCCAGTCAGGATACAGAAAATTGTCTATCTTGTTGGCTTTTACCAAATTTTCTCAAGTGTTTTCACTATGTACAGTAAGGAAAAGTTAACATTAAAAATAAACACTGGTAGTAATCTGTCAGTTTTGATATGTAAGGTGTGCTGGCTTCCAGAAGGTGTGAGTTTTCATTAAAAGGCATGGAAAGCTCAGCAGTGATACTCACTGGAGCTGTTTGTACTTGCTTTCAAAGTATTTTTCCCCTCCTGTGCAGCCATAAGTGGTAGAACATTGCAGTGGTGTTTTGTGGTGCTGTCTGGTATGGTTATTAATACAGCCACAGCAGCTTCCCTTCTCTGGGTACTTTTTGAGTGGATGACACCCTGAATGAGGTCTGGATTTGTTCTAATGTGAACTTTGTCAATGAAGCAAACTAGGAGCTGTGCATGATGACCTCTGCATGTTGAGGAGCTAAGTCTGAACCTGTATAAAACCGTAATATTCACAATTGAAGTTCAGTTGTTGCACCCCTAGGATTGCTGTTCTGCTCACACTGGGGTCAAAGGGTGGTGGTAGAAATATTTTGCAAAATAATTTCGGCTATTTCTATGTTCTAGGGTTTAATGCATCTCCAAGGGAAGCCTGTGTGTTCTTTTGACCCAGAAGGGTTAATTTTTGCTGCTGGAGTCAATTCTGAAATGGTGAAGCTTTATGATCTCCGTTCTTTTGACAAGGTGAGCGACCCTAACTTCACTTCTTACACTTCTTCTCTTGCAAGAAATAGTCTCAACTCAGTGCTCAGAGACTGGATTTCTGTACTTATTGTCTAGGGTGCCCACCTGACATCCAGAGAGTTCTCAGTAAGCACACATCTCACAGACAGAAAGGGATACATGCTGTCACCAAATCCTGAAATGCACTCTTGAACCAATGTTAAATTGTACTTCTGCTAATGCTTTGACCTCATGTAAACTCCTGTTTAGGTTTTTTATTGTGGGGTTATAGTTTTTTGGTTTCTTTTTTCCTTGCTGCTTATTCCGGCAGAACACTGGTGAAGGTGAAGCCAGAGTTGTTAGAAAGGATGGAAATGTCAAAGGAAACAGTGATTGGGTGGGCAGCTGAGCTGACTATAAGCACTGAGCATACTTAGTTCCATGGTTTTCAAAAAGTTGGATTAGAATAACACTGGCTCAAGCTTTTCCTTTAACTTGATTCAGCAGACTTGTTTGAAAACTTCATCCTACCTTAAATTAATTTCTGTGGCTGAATGTGGCAGAGTATGGAACTATTCAGTTAGAGTATGGAACTGTTCAGTTGAAATACCTTACTCTGACTCTTTTTTGCTTTGGGATCTGTGGATCCCTATGTTGAAACTCACACATGTGGTGATGTGTGTTTGCTATGACAACTGTCCTTTGGTATCTTAGGGCCGAAGATCTTCTTTTAAAAATTCTTAAGCATTTTTCTGAGTTAAGGTTAAAAGCAAACTCTTGTTAGCAGCAGTGCATACAAAGTCTACATTGCTTTATGCAAAGCATTTGACACTGTCCTGCATGACATCCTTGTCTCCAAATTGGAGAGACATGGATTTGATGGGTGGAGCACTGGCTGGATGGTTGCACACAGAATTGTGGTCAGTGGCTCACTGTCCACATGGAGGCCAGTGAGGAGTGGTGTCCCTCAGGGGTTGGTGCTGGGGCCAATACTGTTCCACATCTTTGTTGGTGACATGGACAGTGGATTGAGTGCACCCTCAGCAAGTTCACTGACCACACCAAGTGTGTGGGGCAGTCACAGCTGGAGGGAAGGGATGTGCCATCCAGAGGGACCTTGACAGGCTTGAGAGGTGGAACAATGCAAACCTCATGGAGCTCAACAAAATGAGGTGCAAGGTCCTACATCTGGACTGTGGCAATCCCAGGCACAGCTACAGGTTGGGTGGGAAAGTAATTGAAACCAGCAGTGAGGAGAAAGACTTGGGAGTGACAGATGAGAAGCTCACTATGAGCTGCGGTGTGCGCTTGCAGCCCAGAAAGCCAATCAAATTCTGGGCTGCATCAAAAGGAGTGTGGCCAGCAGGTTGAAAGAGGTGATCCTCCCCCTCTACTCTGCTCTTGTGAGACCCACCTGGAATACTGTGTGCAGTTCTGGTGTCCTCAATGTACGAAGGACATGGAACTGTTGGAGCAAGTCCAGAGGAAGCCACAAAGTTGATTAGAGGACTGGAGCATTTCCCCTATGAGGACTGGCTGAGGAAGTTGGGTCTGTTCAGCCTGGAGAAGAGAAGACTGCGTGGAGACCTCATAGCAGCTTTTCAATGTCTGAAGGGCCTACAAGGAGCTGGAGAGGGAATCCTTGTTAGGAACTGCAATGATGGGACAAGGGGTAATGGGTTCAAATTGAAGAGGAGGAAGTTTAGGTTGGATATTATAAAAAAGTTTTTTTCCTGTGAGGATGGTGAGACACTGGGACAGGTTGCCCAGGGAGGCTGTGGCTGCCCCAGCCCTGGCAGTGTTTAAAGCCAGGCTGGATGAGGCCTTGAGCAGCCTGGTCTGGTGGGAGATGTCCTTGCCCATGGCAGGGGTTTGGGACTAAACTAAAATTGTGATTTTATGATCATATTGCCCATGTTCTCTTTGAAGGGGCCATTTGCTACGTTTAAGATGCAGTATGATAGAACATGTGAGTGGACAGGCCTGAAGTTCAGTAATGATGGGAAACTCATCCTCATATCGACAAACGGTGGCTTCATTCGGCTCATCGATGCCTTTAAAGGAGCTGTCCTGCATACCTTTGGGGTGAGCATGCTGACTGTGGTGCTGGCTTGGAACTTGGTGTTAGTTTTGGGAGCAGGTGCCCTTTGGTTATGAGATTGCTGTGGGCACACTCTCTATTACATGTTCTCCTGTTTTGTACCATAGGGTTATAACAATAGTAAAGCTGTCACGCTGGAGGCATCATTCACACCAGACTCTCAGTTCATCATGATAGGTAAGATAATTCTTGGAAAGGTGTGTTATGTAGGGCTAAAGCTGTGTCTGTTGGGAAGCAAAATGTATTTAAATAATATAATGCAGCTGTGAGCTTTCTTTGCACCGGCAATGTTCTGTTTTGGTAGTTCACCTCAGCATTCTCTAGACTGAAATGTAAATAAGCCTACAAGAAGACTTTTATTTTTTCCTTTATATATGAATGCCATTACAAAAAAGAGAAGAAACTGGCAAACCTTTGTAGTGTGGCAAGACCTGTCACATCATTTATGTCAGTGGCCCTCACTCTGTGCCTAGGATGTGCCCATGTGCTGCCTCAGAGTGTTCTGGGGCTGTGTTGTGGCCTGTCCCCCATTGCCTGATGACCAAGGCACCTGTTTGTGCTTGGGTGATTGGTCTTGCATCCTGGTGGGTCTGTACACCTCTCCAGGACATTCCTGCACTGATGACATGCTGAGGCAGCTGCACTTTGTTCCTGTGGCCCTTGTAAACCCCCATGTCTGTTGAACTAGCTCTGTTTAACCCTTGATAGAAGCTATAAACATCAGCCTGATGGCTCCCAGCGTATGACTCCCCTGGCCTAGGTCCCTTTCTTCACCTCCTGTGGGAAGCAGGTCACACAAAGCAGTAGCAGCTCCTGTACAGCCTGGTGCTTCAGGTTGGGCACTCCAAGATAAGCACTTCAGTCACTCTGCTGTCCAACAGGCCCTGTGGACACAAGTCACACAAGACTTGTGTAGTGCTGCCCTATCCTTGGCTTTATTATTTTTGGCAAGTGGAGCAGTGAAGGTGGGGGGAAAAAGGGCAAATCTTTTCTTAGTCATCAAGCCAACAAATGACTACTCTTGTTGTTAATGCTAATACTTTCTTATTGTTCATATTTATGTGGCTGGTACATCAAATACGTTTAAGTTTGTGGTAATTGGTATCCGGATCCTTGTTTTTCCAGGATGAGCAATGGTCTTGGCAAAACTTCTTTTCTTGTCTTCTGGCTGAGAACTTCCTGATTGAAGAGAAGAGGGGTGGGGTGCTTTGTTTAGTCTGTCCCTGGAGAGTGCTTTATTGCACATGTATATACCTTCCTGTCATGCCTTCCATATGAAAACTGTAGTAGAAGTTCCAAAACACTTACTCCTGTTCAGGTTGTACAAAAGGTTAAGTTACAACTTCTTAATTTTTACTCCCTGAAAGGCTGTATAAATACAGAAGCAAAAGAAAATCCCTTGCATTTTTATTAGGAATCCTATGTATAATGAGACTAAAGCAGAATTGAATTAGAGAAATGTTAAGTGCCCAGCCTCAGAGTGTGGAGAAGTAAAGTACTTGTCCCACTGTAGCAATATGGAGAGTGGAAATGGACATCTCCAAGGAAGCTTCTGGTATTTGGCATTGTGCATTGAAATCCAGTTACCTGCCATGGTCAAGTCTTTGCTTTGACCCTGTGCCCACTGAGTGAAATATATATGTCTGAACT
>NW_008658148.1:11356-13042 GCF_000695815.1 Acanthisitta chloris | reverse complement strand
ACTTGGCCTCTCACATTAGTGCAGGGTCACATGGCCAGGGTCTCTCCTCTGCAGCTGGGTGGTGTCAGCTCTCCATCTCTACTGGGTGACTTGGTTAATGTCTGTGCCAGAGTAGTTGTGCACTCTGTTGTGTAGTTGTCTCTCAAGTGCAAAGGTACAAACCTGCTGTTTGGATACAGGTGTGTTAACTCCAGTGATGTTTCCTAAGTGCCCTAGTGACACTTGGAGAATTTTAAAGGTTATGCTATGAAGATGTGACATGCCTGTTCCTACAGTTCTGACAGAGAAGGTTATGTTCTTCATCTCCTCTGATGGCCTTTCCAGTGCGTCTTGCATATCCTGTTTTCCACTCCTGCCTGCAGGTTCAGAGGATGGGAAGATCCATGTTTGGAATGGGGAAAGTGGGATGAAGGTGGCTGTGCTGGATGGGAAACACACGGGTCCTATAACCTGCCTGCAGTTCAATCCAAAATTCATGACTTTCGCTAGCGCATGTTCCAATATGGTAAGGAAATGGTTAGCTCAGTGAGGTGCTAACCCCTCCAGAGATGAACTTGAGAAGGCTCAGTGCCTCTGAGTATTGCCTGGGCTTTGGTTGAGAGCCAGGCTCGTTTGTTCCTCTCTGACTGTGCTGTACCTGGCAGGTACATATGTGGGACAGCACACATGAAAGCAGAGCAGGGAGTGAGAGTGCACGCAGAAGTACAGGTTCTTTAGGTCCCTGCACATGGCTGATATTTTCAGTTTGTGTAAGCCTGGCTTGCTCTGGAGAACATGCAGTGCAAACCAAAGCTATGTAAGCAAGGATTAAGCTTAAACTGCTGGGAGGGCATTGCTGCCTCTCTGGTAGTCTCTGCCTGTGTGCATACAGAAGGTAGCAGTGATCAGATCTCCTGTGGGAGATATTTGTGTTCTGCTCTGAAAAGATGCTTTCTTTCCTTTATTTTAGGCCTTCTGGTTGCCAACGATCGATGACTAATTCCTACTCTGCAGCCGCTGTTGGATGACTCCCATACTGCTAACAGCAGCACATCATGCAAGCATAGTATTGGAATTGCCTACATCTCCTAGACTGTATTCCTGTTCCTGTGTGTTTTCCATGTCTTACCTTTATTTGCTGCATTCCCTTCTGAGGACCGCTCTGCTCAGCCTCCTGGCACATTCAGAAGCAGCATGTTACACATTCTTACCTTCCAGTCTGTGCCCAGCAGGCTTCAGCCCAAGTTGGAACTGACATAGTATTATTCTAAGAGCAGTGAAGCCTGTTTAATTTACAAAATGCTTGTGGCATTTTTTTTTAAGCTGTAATTGTGTTTTTTCCTGCTGTAAGTGCACAAGGCTATTGATGTTCCAAGGTGGAACGTGCAGTTCCTTCCCATAAGTGCATGTTTTAACATCTGGGATCTTTCTGGTTTCACTGCAGTCCGCAGATGCAAACACTTCTGTGCCAAATGTGAACATTGACAGTTTTCGACTTCACCCAGCAGATGCTGATTCTCTTGCAGTGGAACACGCACCAGAAGAGTGGGTGACTGTGAATATACGTGATACATTTTGTCATCCTTTTTGTGATGATTTAATGTGCAACTGTACAGGTTTAGTCCACTGCCAGAGGTTGGCAAAGCCTCCTTGCTGTTTGCTGTGCCAGCATCCTGGTGGCACAGACAGCACTGATGAGGTCCCGCC
>NW_008658148.1:0-11333 GCF_000695815.1 Acanthisitta chloris | reverse complement strand
CAGGAAGATGGAAAAACCAAACTGAGACTGAAAGCACAGTCTGCCTGTGTTCTTCCTTATGTACCATCTTGGCTGATCTTACTTGTACATATCGTGGGGTGGGTGGGCTGTGGGAATGGGCCATATTTTTTTACTTTTAGATATTAAAGAATATGATGTGGGCCAGTATTGTGGGGTGCTCAGGCTGTTTGCCTTCACTGATGCAGTTTTCTTCCCCCTGGCTTGTAAATAAGCTCCATCAAATTCTCCCCACACCAGGCTTAGACCTGTATCCCTTTGTTGGTAAAACTGATGTGCAGTTAGTCCATCCTGCGTTTTGTTACAGGTCTGCAGGTTTCCAGCAGTAGCCCCAAAGAGTGATGTGTCCTTTGTCAAGTGGTGTCTTCAGAAATTAATTTTACAAATCTTAAGCATGACTGTGCTGACTCTGCTTTGCTGTAGCCCTGCTCCAAGGAATGCCCCTGCAAAGAGATGGGAGGGACATGCCCTCCTGCCTCAGTGGGGCTTGTGGGCAAGTGGCACAGAAAAGCTGGCAAACTGGTCTTCAATCCTGGTTCCAGTTTCTTCTTCCTGAAATGCTGCATTGATGGAATGCTTCCACCAGCAGGCTGGGACAAGCTCTGTGAAAATGTGGTCACTGTATTCTTGCCTTTCCAAATACACTTGGTTTTATGTGCTGGGTCACAACTTGGGAATTTGGTTCTTTCCCTCCCCCAGTCACTCGTGCTTCCATGCACATAAACATGAAATGCTGGCAAGGTGACAAGGCAGTAAGAGGTCTGTTCTTTCTGCTCTCAGGTGCCAGTCCATACTGGTGAACCATGCCCGAGCGTTTTCCTTAGGTCAGTTGTCATGATGTTCCCCTGTTACAGCAAAGTTATCTCAGCTGTGGGGCTCGGTATATAATTCAGAACATGTCTCCCTGGAAAAGTGAATTGGCTTGTAGAGCAGCTACTTCTGTTGTGCTTCTTGCTCCCCCCCCCGTACTTGTCAGTGTAAAGGTGCTGTGCTAAGGGCTGGGGCTGGGCACTGAGCATTTCTGCACTGCTGGTTCCATTCACATCCCAACGCTTGCCTGTGGCAGGAGCTCTGCCTGCGCGAGGCATGCGTGGGACTTGGTGCTCACATCGTGCTGTAGTGAGCCTTCTCTGTAGGCACTGTGGCTCGTGTCTGCTGATGCTGCCACAGGAGGCATTTCTAGCAGCAGGTCTGTGATGTGAATTTGTTGTCCTCCAGCAAGCAGATGCTTTCCCTCTTGCAGCACAGACCTGCTGCTGGAGATGCAGATGAGAGGTTAATACTATTGCCCAGCATCCCTCTTCCCACCCTGTCCCACTGGTGCCTATAAACTGCCCAGCACAAAGGGAGCTGGTTATCTCGGGCCTCAGCCAATCCAACTCAGTATTGTTGCATTTCAGGCTGCTTGGTGCTATTTTACCTCTGTTGGTGTTTCTGTAAGCAGCCGTATTTTGCAGTGCTTTGTGACATACATGTACTTGGGGTTTGTTGTGCATTTTAACAGTTAAACTTCAGTAGCAAATTGTCTTTGAGGTTTTTACCAAGACTGTTGCCTGAGGAAGTGAACAGATAGCCTCCAGCCATTTCCCGTGTTACTTTCCACAGGGAAGCACTTGGAAGTCTTTTATTCTACAAATGCTCTTTGCTAACCTGGTTTGAGCACTTGACTAAAGCCCATTGTTCAGCTCTCTTGTCTGCAGTGTTGTAAAACATGGCCAGTTGCACTGTAAGAAAAAGGGGACCAGAGGAGCAGTCTAGGAGGGCACATGGACAGAACATCAGTGGCTTTCTGGAGCTGAGGTAAATGTACAGGCTCGTGCACAACAGCACTTCATGCTCAGCTCAGGATTACAGCTGAGCTCCTTCCCAGGCCATTGCCACCCACGCAGGCAGTCTCTGTTGATGTGGCACCGAGTGTTTTCCGTCTGCCTTGAAGAGGGAAATGTGCCAAGTATTGTCAAGGAACTTGAGGATCGTGTGTTTCTCAACAGTTGGACAGGAAAGGTGAATAAAGCTTTTAGCTTCCGACTTCCATGTGCTTCTCTAAAAGTCTCAGGGCTGCAATTCCTGTGCTTCTCAGGGCAGCCAGTTAATGAGAAACAGACCTCACAAAAAACAGCCCTCCCAGATCTAATGGAGTGGCCAACCAAACCAAGCAGGAAACAGCATCCCCCCTCCAAATCTGACATTTAAAAGGTGAATGCCTCCATGTTCTTTGGGATGAAATAAACACCTTTCTTCAAAACAAAGGGAAAGTGAGACTTTCCAGCCCACCTCTAAGTAAGTGGTGGCTGAGCACCTCTGCCTGGGCTGTAGGAGATTCTGGGTGTGACTTTCCAAGTCAGTCTCGAGATATTTTTATTGGAGCTCCCAGGTCCTGGATTCATGTCCCACCCACTGCTCTGGGGCACACAGGAGCAGTTGAGTGACAAATTTGGAAGCAGCAGCTTAGCTTTTCCAATGCCTCTTGACTATTAGCACTTTAAGAGACTTCACCTTGGTTTTTGGGTCAGGGGCTAGGAACCTGGTGAGCCTTTTGGAAACTGGTCTCTGTGGTCCTGAACTGCTATGGGGAGTTTGACTCCATAGTGGTATCTGCCAGATGAGTGTAAATAGGTAAAGTAAAATTATACTTTGTCACAAAATACTACATATGTGGAGAACTTGATGTTGTGGCTGTGACCAATAAATATTTTGTAGAGAGATCACTTGAGTGCTGTAAATTCTGCATTTATCCAGTGTGATGCAACTTGTTGGTTTCTTAGTGGGGGAATGGGAAAATAATCCATTTATGTAAAAAGATCCTTTGTTTTGGGAAGCCAGAAGCTCTGTAGTGGAAATTGTGATTCTTTGAAGTTATTCCTACATAAATTGCCTGCTTTAAGAGTTTTTTTCCTGCCTAGAAATGTGTCAGGACAGGGAATAAGCCTTGTGACAGCTGCTTATGGAGCTATGGTGTCCTAGATAGAGGGGTGTTCACAGCAGCCTGGGGTCTGGATGGAAGAGCTGAGCTCTTTCTCAGCAAGAAGGTGAGAAAATAACTTGTTGGATTTGAGTAACAGGAATCTTGAATCATTACAGGCAGTGCATATAAATGCAGTGCTACAACTGCTGTAGGGTAGACCGCAGCCAGCATGAAGTTATCATGGGCACCTCGCTTATGTGCATTGTTTTCAGGTTAAACTTAAGGAGGATGAGGGAAAAGCAAAGCTGGAATGTGGGGTTTTTTTGTTCTATCTCTTGCTTAAATCATGGGCAGATAGCTGAGAATGCTGCCACATTCCTGGGTCCAGGTCTCCCACTGCACTAAGCCCTCAGGGCAGTACTGATAAATGTTTATTGTGACAAAGTGCTTCTTGGCAAAGACAATTCCAAAGCAAAAACTCCCCTGGGATTTTCTAAGGGTGCTTTTCTCCAGCTCAGGTCTGTGTAAAACACCTGAGAAGAATAACACCATAGTAATATGCATGGGAAAAAAACCCTAAGTACTTTTATTTGGACTTTCATCCTTGTGGATGAAAAAACTGGGGTTTGGCTGCTCCTCTGGGGAATCCTGCAACCTGTGTAATGAATAATGAAAACCACAGTGGAGACCTGGGGAGATGGGAAACTTGTCCAGACCTGAATTTGCCTGGCTAATGAAGAGATTGAGAAGCAGATCTTCAGAGTTTAAGGCACAACTCTGGCATGTCTGCTGTGCTGCTGCTCCTGTTGGAATGAGTGTAAGTGCCTGAGAATCAGCACTGCAGACAAAGTGTAACAAACCGGTTTTATTTCACTTGGAGCATTTCTACAAAATCAGCTGATGTACTTAAGCACTTCAGTTCTCACCAGTGCTGCAGCTACAAAACCTGCTTTGCTGTCAGAAATGACCTGAATAGAGAAAATGTCAGCAAGTGTGGACTAAGATTTGTTAGAAATCTGTACATTGTGTTACTAAGACACTTCAATGTTATTACCTAATAGTAAGGCACCTATCTTTGCACGGAAGGCTCCTGTACACCAGTGTGTAGCTTCACCTGCTAACATTATCTGGTTTGAGGTGGTGCTGCCTACAAATGCCAGCGGTCTCAGAGGTTTGGCCTACTGCTCCAGCATTCACATGTCTCAGGCATGGCTGTGCCCAGTGCTGTCTGGGCAGCAGCTCACGGGTTTTCAGCACATCTCACATTACAGCAAACGGATACGAGAGATGCTTTAGCTTATGCATCCAGTTTGTGCTGGTTTGAGCTGAAGTAGAGTTAACTTTCTTCACAGAGGCTAGTATGGGGCTCTATTTGGGTTTTGTGCAGAACACAGAGTTGATAATGCAGAGATGTTTTTGTTATTGCTGAGCAGAGGCCTTTGCTGCTTTCTGTACTGCCACACTGGCAAGGAAGTGGGGGATGCATGGGAGATTGGGAGAAGACACAGCTGGGACAGGTGACCCAAACTGACCAAAGGGATATTCCACACCATATGGCATCATGCACAGTATATAAGGTCAGAGGAAGGAGGAAGGGGGAACATCTGGAGTGATGGTGTTTGTCTTCCCAAGGAACCGTTACACGTGATGGGCCCTGCTCTCCTGGAGATAGCTAAACACCTCCTGTATTTGGGAAGCAGTGAATTAATTCCTTGTTTTGCTTTGCTTGTGTGTGCAGCTTTTGCTTTCTCTATTAAACTGTCTTTATCTCAACCCATGAGTTTTTGTAGCTTTTACCCTTCTGATTCACTCCCCCATCCCGTTGGTGGGGGAGTGAGTGAGTGGCTGTGTGGTTCTTGGCAGCTGGCTGGGGTTAAACCACGAAACAGTTCAACTTAGTTCAAGTCTGGTTAAAAGCCAGCTCTTCAGACTGGTTGGATTGCAACTGATCCTTGTTATTCAATACTAAAAAGGGAAAGGGGTCAGTCGAAATACAGATTTGAGTGTTGCTGTACTGCAAAGGTCTTGGCAAAGGACCCTTCAGCTTGCATGGCCCCCTTTGCAATTTCTCCTTGGCCCAACAAAGAGAAAGGGGAATGATTTATTGCCCACTGTTTCTCTCTTGTACGTTCTTAATCTTCTTGTTCACCCCCTGTTAAGTGCTGGCTATGCATTTTCAGGTTCCACTGCAAATGATTTTGCTGGAAGGAAGTGTACACATGCAGCAGAATTGCCTCAGTCTCAGGCTGATGCTGAACAGCACCACAGTAGGGGAACACAGAGATGCTGTGTGTCATGCTAACAGTCAGTCCTCCTCCCTGTTGTGTAATGGGATGACAAATACAGAGATGTCATCATAGGATGCCTCATGGCTGTCATCCAGCATCCACCGGTGGTCTCTCTCCTTTCCCCTTGCTCTGCATACCAAGCACTTGGCCAGTTCTGAAAACCTGTGGGTGGAAAAAAGGCAAGGTTTGTGGTAATGTGGCACTATTCCCCTTAAGAACAATGTTGGGATGTGGCTTTATGTTGTTAAAATAGCAGGGGTTTTAGGGCACCAGCTTTATTGTTGTTTCTTTAGCATGAGGAAAGTTTAGGAGGCAGTTTCCAGAGTCATGGAATAGAATGTTTGGTCATGCCAGAGCTGATGTGGAAGCAGAGTGCTTTAGGTCTGACCAGATTCTTTAGGAGGGAAATGATGGCAAAGGTGGTACTACCTGTAAGGATCTGTCCTGTTTTCTGCAAGGAAGCTCCTGACTACATGGGCCACCTCATTGTTGCACAGAACATCCCAAAGGCCATCTGTTGCCATGATGAGGACATCATCTTCCTTAATGTCATGCAGAGCAAAGTCAAACACATTCACCTGGAAAGCACAGGAGTAAATCAGTGACAATTCCCTGCAATGTACTGTAGACTTCAGGGAGATGACTCTTCTCCTGATAGATGATCTTCTCTGTTCCCTTGCTGCTCTGTGTCTAGATTCCTCTGTCTTGTGGATTCTCTGGGCAGCATGGCCAGTGAGATGGGGGATGGAGAAAGGACACAACTAAGACCTATCAGGTTTGTATAAGGTGCATGCTACAGAGGTGGATGTTTAATTCCATCCCACAATTCCCACGTGCTGCAACTGACCTTGGGAATGCAGGAGAGGAAAGGTTTGACTTCAATGTTGCTGTCAATGACTTTGAGTTGATGATCCCCCAGGCCTCGAGAGACAGCCAAAGTCCCCAGCAAGCGAGCCTGGCCCCAAACAAAGCAAAACAGGATTGAAACATAAGGAAGTGGCACCTTTAAAGGCTAATGTGTGGCTTGTCCTGACTGATCTGTGTTGCCTTTTGGACCCCTCTCCAAGGAACACTCAGAACAGCCTGGGAAGATTTTGGAGGTGGAAGAGTGATCAGAAGTGATGGCATGATATGAGTGTGGGGACAGCCTGCACATGGATGGCTCCTAGTGGCCCACAGTGTGCTCTGGAGTTAGTGCATGTGCTCTGGGTAATGCTACAGACCTTGGGAAGCCCATGGTGGCATCTACCTTTGATTTGAGAAAGAAAACTGGGTTGGTTTGGGGGCAGGATTGTCCCTTTCTCCTGGTAAAGGAGGTTCTGCACTGACTCTGCAGAGGGTGGCATGTGTGTTGTAGTGCTGGGGGAGGGGATGAGGCTTTCTACTCTACCCCAGCAGGAGGATGCTGGATGAATGCAGTCATTGCTTCTCCTGCCTCCTCCTTCCCTCTCCAGGCTCCTTTTCTCATCCTCTCTTTGAGGAAGACAGTTTGTGGGAAAGGCACAAGTTAAAGCAGAAGGAGACAGTCCCAGCTGGGAGCTGATGAAGTACGTTCTCATCTGAAATGAGTTCTTGTGTGCAAAGGAAGAGGAGGAAAGGGCAGGCTGGCTCAGGGCTGCAGTCTACTCTGCTGCATTCTGGAGGAGGGTGCAGCCTCTCTGCTCGGGAGGCCTCTGGGTTGCACCAACTAGGCAGCAAATGGAACTGCTGTACTGGGGCTGTGGGATTGCACCATGCTGGAGAGCCCCAGAGCATGACTGAGTGACCCCCAGCCAACTTGCCTCTGCCTTCCCAATTTGTAAAGCATTAAGCTACCTGCTTCCCGTGACCATGAACAAGAGGATACTTGAGGTCAGCTTTCTCCACTGTCTTGTATCCCCTGGAACAGAGAATTCACAGTTGATTTGGGATTTGTCTGACCTGATGGTACAACCCAGCCAGAGCATTTCAACTGTGATTCAACCTGTGTGGTGCCCCCATGCACAGGCAGCTGACTGAGGGAGGGGCAAGGTGGCTTGCTGAAGCAGATGCAGTGAAGGTGGCCCCTTGCTAAATGCACAGGTGTTTTTCACTCCCCCCCTTCCTCCCCAACTTGTACCTGTACCAGGCTGGGACTCCTTGCACCAGCCCCACCTCGATGGATTCCAGAAGGATCATCTTGACTGTTTTCCAACTGCCCTGCCAATGCCCCAGTCCTTCAGTCAGAGGGAGCTGCTCACAGCATCCTTTACTACAGTCAAGCCCACTGCTGTCACCAGCAGGACATGCCCCTTCTCCCTTCACCTCCCCATCGCTATGAGCAGGTAAATCTGCCCTGTGCCCAGCCTTATCCTCAGGCAGAAAGGACTCACCAGCCCTCCATGAAGTAATCCCGGTACAGGACTTTCTGGCCCACGTCATCTCCTTTCAACCTCCGTGGGAACTCAAAGCGTGTGAACTCACCATCCAGGAGCTTGGGGAAAAGAAAAGCCTGGAGGAGGGAGCAAAGGTGTTAGGATAGACAAGTTCTGCTTCAGCAGAGTAGGGCACCAAAGCTGCTTCTGCCTCAGGATTGGCACTCCCAGCAGCAGAATGGAGAACAGAATTGGGAAAGGATATTACAGTGAGGACATGGACATCTTCCATGTTGGCTGAATCTCACCGCCAGACCTCCCTGGCTAATGCCAGAGGACATTCTGGCCATATAGTGGCCTTCAAAGAAAGCTGGTGGTCCTCTTGCCAAAAGCCCTCTGCCCCAGTGGGATGCTCAGAGATGGATTGTGTGATGTGTGGAAGGAGTCACTCACCAAGTGCTGGATTCGCTGCCTCTCTGTCTCGGGGGTGAACTCGCTGCTCATGGGCACAACCTTGTCCTTCAGGACAAGAATTGCCCTACAAGGGGGAAGAGGCAAAGCTGAGCTGTGACAGAAAACAGCTCTGCACCCAAAACTTTAAATATGCCACTATATTTTAAATAACCCTATTGCAATTGCACTGTTGCAGCAGAGAACTGTTTGCCTGGTTTGACAGTGGTACAGCTCACTGCTAGAGGAATGGGGGCTCAAGGCCAGGTGAGGATGTTCCTGAGGATGCCATGAAATCACCTTGCACTTTTAAACACCTGCTAGGCTGAGTTTATTGCTGCACCACCACCCCAATGTTGCCCTGTGTCCTGTGAAATCCCAAAACTGTTCCAGAAGGCATGAGAGCACCTGTCTTTGAACAGGTCCTGCATCAGGCAGGAGGGAGATGGCTGAGCTGCACTTTGTGTCTGTAGGGTTAAATAACTGCTGTGGTTTAACCCAGCAGGCTAAGCACCACAAAGCTACTTCCTCACTCCCCTGACACCTAGTGGGATGCGGGAGGCAACTGGGAAAAAAAAAAAAAAAGTAAAATCTGTGGGTTGAGATAAAGGCAGTTGAATAGAACGGGAAGGATAGGGAAATCAAAATAATTCAAATATACAAACCAATTGATGCATAGTGCAGTTGTTTACCACCTGCTGACCTCTGCCCAGCCAGTTCCCCAGCAATGGCCCTGGCCAGCTTTTCATACAGTTTATACACTAAGATTGGTGCCACATGGTCTGAAATATCCCTTTGGCCAGTTGGGGTCAGCTGTCCTAGCTGTGTTCCCTCCCAGCTTGTTGTGCCCCCAAACCTCCTCACTGGTGGGGTGAGGAGCTGAAAAGTCTGTGCTCTGTGCAAGCTCTGCTCAGTACCAACTGAAACATCAGCATCGTTCTTATCCTAAATCCAAAACACAGCACTATACCAGCTACTAGCAAGAAAATTAACTTTATCCCACCTGAAATCAGGACAGTAAGATGCTGGCAACCTTGCCTAGCTCCCAGCTCTCATCCCCCCAGCAACTTCCCCTTTTATTCTCACCTGCTGTCCCCAGCATTAGCCACATACAGCTTTCTTTGGAAATAAAGGGCAGCCAGAGCAGTGCAGCCTCCTGTCTGGTTCGTAGCTTCCATCTCCTGGCCAATGACTTCATCCTGTTGGTTTAAACAAGGTTGGAAACTGATGTGATCTGGACTGCTGCTTCCCACACACTGCCTCATGCCTCCCAACAGAAATCTAGAACCAAAACTGTCTGTGAATAGGTCACAGGAAACCAGCAAGGTGACAGTGTTGCTTCAGTACAGCCAACAAAGCTATTGCTACTGAACTTAGGATTGCTTCAGGAGGGCGATGGGGAGATCTCAAACTTGTATGTACTGTACGAGAGTGACAATAGCCACCATCTAGCCTGAAAAAATTGTATAGAGATGCTTTAGCTTTGCTCTGGGTCAGCATTGCTGATGTGCAATAGATCTGAGGCAGATCTTGGGCACTGACCCAGCATGATCTCAGCATGCTTAATGATTTGGCCAAATGTTCCTGCCTGCTTGATGAGCTGCAGAACTGCAGACCCTGCCCTTCCAGTGGGGTGGGACAGACAGACTGCCCTGGACAGCAGGACTGGTGCCCTGCATAGGGTACTCACACATTCCTGGAAGGCATTCTCCAGGGCTCCCACCACCAGGTCTGCTGCCTGGATGTGCTTCTCCTCCACGAACTGGGGGTCACTGTCGCAAACGCAGCGTCCGCTGAGGTGCATGGGCGGCTGGGCCTCTGCGATGCCTCCCACGACCTCCTCCAGCTTCTGCTTGATGCAGTAGTGCAAATAGTTGGAGGCAATGATGGCAGCTTCTGGGCCACCATGGCCATCAAACAGTGCCCAGTAGGAACCAGTCAGAAACTGCAGTGAAAAAGTGGAGGAAGACAGGGGCTGAAGAGGTCGTACAGATGGCAGGCTCACAGCCAGCATGCCACTGTATGTGTTTTGCCTGGGTTTTCCACCCCAGGTACCCTTCCTGGCTGCTGATTAATCTGTGCGGCTCAAACTCATGTGAAGCCCACATGCTGCTCTGCCAGACCTGTCATCTGAGCTCTGAGCAGCTGGATCCGGAGCCACCCACCCTCACGTGCTGTTCCTCTGTGTTTTGGGGAAGATGGGGCCATTTCACAAGAGGTGAGGCACCTGTGTGCCTGGTTCATACTGCTGTCCCCACACGATGACAACACACCTTGAAAGCTGAGCAAGGATATTAATGGAAAGGTGAGGGCACCAACTGAAGGGCTTGGACACCCTCAAATGCTCAAAGTCATGGGGCCATGGAAGTAGAAATGGCACATACAGGCAGAGCTGGGGGTTGGCTGGCCACAGGGTACACGGATACCCCCCAGCAAGCTCAAGAAAGAGTTTCAGCATGTGGGCATGTAGGACTGATGGAGCAATCCTTTGTTTCCTGAACCTGGACCCTTGGGTGGCAGCAGCCTGCCTGGGAGCTATACCTGCGTGGAACATAGGATCAGCCATTCCTCATCCTCTTCCAGGCCTGGCTCTCTCCTCCGGACAGAGATCTGGCAGCAGGCTGCCTGGTCCTCATTGAACTCCGACTTCTCAGCATTGATAACCCTGGGGGTGCAAACGCTCCAGGTAACATGTGGGTACACACTGCACCTTGCCTGCTCCCAGCCAGTGTGGTGAATACTTTGCAGCCACATCAAGCAGCTGTGTCATGCCCCTTCCTTCCAGCCCCACACTCCCTGCTTCCTTTCCAAACTCAAGGATCTCTTTGCTGGGAACCTGAAGAACAAGTCACTTGTGTACAGCAGGGAAAAGCCTGGCCGGGAATAAGGACAAGTGAGTGGTTTGGGGGCACTCTGGCCTCACGCAGCCCTTGTCAGCAGCCCACACTGTGCTGTTTCCTTGTCGACACAGTGAATTGCAAAACCACCACCACTGCTCTTCCTTCCAGCCTTGCTAATGCTTGTTCCTGGATGAGTGTTTGCTCTCCCTGCATTCCACACCGTGCCATCCCACGGCCACGGTGCTGTGACACTGACACGGCCTGACCAGGATGTAGGGACAGCTCCTGGCTGGAGTTCTTCTACCTCATCCATCCCTTCTGCCCTTTAAAACAGCAGACCCAGAGATTTCTGAAAATGTCATCTTCCCCTTCCTCTGATTTAAAGGCACTTTGCTAGGAGCAAG
This sequence comes from Acanthisitta chloris, assembly GCF_000695815.1. Lineage (NCBI taxonomy): Eukaryota > Metazoa > Chordata > Aves > Passeriformes > Acanthisittidae > Acanthisitta > Acanthisitta chloris. Next base: position 95 of record NW_008658148.1, on the reverse strand, counting down.
GGGACAGACTCCCGGGGCTGCCCCGGCCACTCGTGACAGCACTGCCGTGCGGCTGGCAGAGGTGGGCAGGGACGGGGCCGGGGGACGCCGCCGCC
>NW_008658147.1:0-4662 GCF_000695815.1 Acanthisitta chloris | reverse complement strand
GCCGGAGTGCCGCGGGACGGCCGAGCGCGGACAGCTGGGCTGTTTGTCCCCCCCAGCAGTTTCCAATTCTCGTCTCGGTGGAAAGAACGCGGTCCTGCTGGCGTATGCGGTTCACTAAGGATGGCTCTGCTACCTGTACGCACCTGCGAGGCCCCTGGGGAGCTGTGCGGATGGCGCGTTTGAGTGAAGCTGAGATGTGTTTTGTCAGGCTGAAGCTGCTGTTACACAGCAGGTCTGAAAGATGATAACTTTGTGTTGGCTATGTGTCGCAGGGAGACACTGGAAGGGCCTGTTAACCGAGGGGTATTGTTGGATGTCCTAACTGCCTGCTGAAGCGTGTTGAGGAATCCGTGGAGTGCAGGGAGCTCGGTGCAGGTTGAGCTGCAGGTTAAGCTCTGGGTGGCAGAGCCCGGGGCGAGGGGCCGTGAACTGCCGACACTGCGTAACAAAGGACACGGGGACCTGTGGCTCAGCCGGGCGACCGGACACGGAGAGACACAGCGGGAACCAAACATCCCCAGGCTCAGGACTGGGAGGGTGTGAAAGCTCAGGGGTGCCTTGGTTCGGGGGTCCCTCCTCGGAGACACCAGCTCGGGCTGTTATTTTGTTATTTAGTTATTGCACCAAGATGTAATTATTTTAAGGGTTGACACGTCTGAAACTCTGCTATGGGAAACCTGGTCTGACTGGTGTGCGTGTGGGGAGTGCTGGGAGTCAAACGGGACACGTGTCGGCTCACTGGAGCCACCGACCTGAATGGGCTTCGGTCCCAGCTCGGGTGGTCTGAGTCTCACTGCCCCAGTGGCTCCTGGATGGTCAGACAGGAAAGTTTCCTTAACTAGACATTATTAGGGAGACTTTGGTACAACATTTGCAGTGGCATCTTGTAGAAAATAATGTAATCTCGATTCTTGTATTTTCTCAAATAGATGCAGCTCTCTTTAAACAAAAACCCAAATCCCAAATGAATCCCCAGAACAGTAAGGAACTCCATCCTAAGTGGGTAAATTATATATAAAAGGTAGTTACTGTTTGAAAGAAAATAACTCTTCCATGTTAGCACTCAGTATTTAACTTTTTCTTCATGCAATAAGAAGACTCAATTTTACTGAAAAAACCCCCAAAGTCTTACCAAAATTGGTACAGTAAACAAACATCTGAGTAAGTTTATAATGGAAAAGCAAGCTGCTTCAAGAGGTGTTTGTTATAAACCCCATTATGTGCCTTAAGGAAGCAAGTTTGTAAAAGGCAAGGATTGGAAAACAAGGTAATTTCTAAACTGCATTTTAAAAGTGCTGTTAGAGTACCATTAATATAGTGAAAATACAGCAAAGTGTAGAGAATGTCTGTCCTGAGAAAAACAGAGTAAATACAAAACCTCTTACGAAGCACTGCTTTGACTCTTTAGGGACCATCTGTGTCAGCTATAAATATGTGTTCTTCCTCACTTGAATAGTAAACAACCTACTGTGCTTCAGATTTTTTCAGTTCCTAAAAATGATGAGAAAGTCAGCCTCGTGACAAGCCAAATATAATTTACTTATTACTTTCCAACTACAGTAAAATGTTCAGAAACTATACAAAGACTTTAGACAGTAAACATGTATTTAATAAAACCGTGGTTCAGTTACACTGGATCCTTGAAGAAGGAGTTCCCAGTACAACTTCATTAATCTGCTTGTATCACAGAACAGTTCCCAGTCAGACATACACATTCACAACATTCAAACTCGTTTGGTCCAACTCTTCATTTCATCCTGTGAATGTGTATGTTTATGCCTGCCTCTTCAGCAGGCATTTACCTGGAAGATAAGTAAGTGCATTTAAAGACAAGGCCTTTGTCAGATAAGAATTAAGTAACAATTTTAAAATAAATTTGTTCTTAATTTAGCTAGATGAGACATTTAAAGTCTCAAACTTTATTCCTGACCAGGTTACACATTGCTGTGATGACCCAAAAGCCCTCCCCACAGTCTTTGCTGGCCTCATGTCTCATCAAAAATAAAAAAACCCAAAACATCCTGGAAGGGATTATTGGAAGGAGCTTATCTTCTTTCTAGGGAACTGAAATACAGGTGTATGTGGTTTTTGGATTGTGAACTTTTTCCTATGAGATTTACAGGTATTAATCACCTACATGTGCTTCTTCCCTTGTGACCTTTGTTATGGTAACACAGGGAGTGACTGACGAGAACGGATTGTTCACTTACGTCTTAAAGTAAATTAAACCATATTGTATATACACTCAGTGTCAGATGGAACTGCCAGCCAAAGTAACTAGTAAAACAGAGTTAAAGTCCAGGCAGCTGTAACAAATTTAAAGACCAGAGCCTTTGCCTCCATTTTTAAGCAACTCTGATCTTTATACTTCACTGGAATTCCAGATTTGCATGAGTATGTCATTGTAACAGGGTAAAAGAAAGTTTTTACTAAGACTTTTAACAACTTTATTATTTTCTTTTTTTTCTATTGAGAAGTATCTACTTCAAACAAAAATACCTCATGTGTCATATAATAACTATGAGAAATGCAAACAAGGTTTTAGTTGCTACTGATCTGTGCAGAACTTTAAATTAACAGCCAAAATAGATGAAAAGCTATAAATAATTTTTTATCAGCTGTGCTCAAAAATCTTAGCTACACTTTGTATATCCACTTCTGTGCAAATAAAAGTGAAAGGCCACCATTTCTGAGTCAAAAATCTTTTAACACCCTTTCCCTATTCCCCCTCTTTACTGGAAGTACCTAACCACTGTGATTATCTTCCTGTTTTGGTAACTTCTGCAAAAGGAGGACAAAACACTCCATTCTACCTTAACTTTGAGTTATCATTATTAAAGAAACCCAACTGCTCAAAACAGGAATTACCTTCCTCATCCACCTCCAGCCATTGGTGGTGGACTGGGGCCTCCACCCCAGTGATTTATTCGACCCATCCTACGGCGAGGCTGTGCTGGGGGCCTGAAAAGAAACCAATTCAATGGTCATTAAACTTTTAAACTAGAAATATAGTAACACTGTCTCTAAATTAAAGTAATTAGAAAGTCAGAACCTCTGAAAAAGTTGAGTTTCGTGTGAAACCCCAACCCCATTTTCAGAAAAATTCTCTTATGCACACTGTTCCCACTGCTCCTGTCTCACGTGAGAAGGTTACAGCTGATGCTTTTACGCAGTCCTACAAAACAGTTAGGCTATGGCGTTTATAGAAATGGTATCCCTATTATAGAGTGTTGCTTTATCTGTAGGTAATGTAAATCACATACCGAGTATAAGCAAGTCTAAGAAAAGAAGAATTTCAGTGAAGATACATCTTGGCTATTAGACTGACTTGAAAAGTATTTTCAGAGAGCATTAGGCTATGCTGTTATTGCAGCTGTCCAAAGCTGTGTATTGTTATCAATACTGGAGGTAAACATTTTAGTCTTCCTGCACAACCCCATTCAATGCAAATCACAACTGTAATCTACTCAGATTCATGTAATTTTGCTAAGATAGGAAAAAAACCAGAACTGGTGTGAATGTGAAAAAAATACCCTCTTCCATCATTGTATCCTGAGTAGGAGGAAGATGTGTAGCCTCTTCTTCTCAAATCTGGTTGAATAATGCTTTGGAAACTGAAAAATAAAACAAGAGTTAGGCGAATTGGTTGGTAGATATAGTTTCTCAATTTTTAGATTGCAAGATAAGAAATGGCCTGAAAAGCACTGAGTAGTGTTCAGGAATGAACAGTGTATCTTGTCCAGATCATTGTTGTTTAAGTCTTGGCAATTTTTCTCCTACATATCAAGCTAAAATCTGAAGTAATTCCAAATTACAGGTGAGGCTCAAACTATAAAATCTAGTTTTCTGGTAAATATGTGAGAAATGCCTAAACTATAAACCTGTAACTGAAATAATGAAGGACTGTTGAATACAACACAAGAACTTTGTTTCTTAACTGGCTTTCACCTGGGGCTGTAAATTTGTGATTGCTGCTGTGTTATTATTTTTACATCGCCAGAATCTGCTGTCATCAGTAGAAATCCTCCAAATAATAGCTTAATTACTTATCAGGTATTATAAACTAGCTGTTTAGCAAAAGTGTATGTAAGAAAACTCATTTGAACTGTGGGTAAGTTAGCATCAATTTTCATACACTTTATTAAGTATGGTGTAGTGCTTAATGACCAAAGCCACAGAGTCATAGTAAAGCATTTATAGAAGTGGAATGTATATAGATATATAGAATATAGATCTGGAAGTAAGGATACTTACTAAAGAGTGAACACAACGTTTTTATTGCAGTGTTACTGATAGCACTAAGTAGCTTCTACCTATGGCAAATCTTAAGTAAATCTCACGAAAAGAATTAACTTCTACTTACAACAGAACCACAAAATCTGCTATCGACCAGAAGAAATCTGTTATAGATGACAAACTCCAAGGAGCTCGACTCTGGTTATCCAACACTTGTCCTGTAATATATCCAGACACAAAACATCCAGACATGTTCAGAGTGTGACACTACAGTGTAGTACATAAAATTAGATCTGCTGAGTCCAGAATTTGCCAATGGAAGGGCAAAGGCAACGAGTTTCATTCCCTCCAGGGTATTGCCCAAGTACTTGAGCTAATGGGGTCAGCACCACCAAACGGGCACAAGAAGCACAAAAAGTACAAAAA
>NW_008658146.1:806-1076 GCF_000695815.1 Acanthisitta chloris | reverse complement strand
TCATTGGCCACACCCACACGACGGAAGCCACGCCCACCCGCGTGATTGACATGATCGTGTGATGGCCACGCCCCCGCGGCCCATCCCCATAGCACAGCGTGGGGAGATCTGTGGCTCCTTCGCAGGGAGAAAGTCATGGAATTCGCATAGTTTTAGCGTTGGGATGGAGCTCAGAGATGATCCAGCCCCAACCTCCTGCCCTGGGCAGGGACACATCACACCAGAACAAGTCGCTCAAAGCTTTATGTAACCTGGCTCTGACCACTGCCA
>NW_008658146.1:0-652 GCF_000695815.1 Acanthisitta chloris | reverse complement strand
CAGCCTCCCTGGGCAACCTCAGAGGAAAAACTTCTTGCTAATGTCTAACCTAATTTCCCCTCCTTCAATTAGAGTCTGTTATCCCTTCTCCTGTCATTGCAGATCCTAGCACAGAGTCCCTCTCTGGCTTCCCTATAGGCCCTTCCGATACTTAAAGGCTGCTCTGAAGTCTCCACACAACCTACTCTTCTCCAGGCTGAACAGCCTCAACTTCCTCAGCCTGGGATTGCTGTTTCCTCTTTCACTCAGCCTTACAGTAACAGAGCCCAGTGGTGTGATATGGATTAGTTCCACCTTTTAAATTGCAAGTTCTCCTTGAGGAGATGACAGTGGTAAGACACTGGCACAGGTTGCCCAGGGAAGTAGTGGCTGCCCCAACCCTGGTAATGTTCATTCCAGGTTGGATAAAGCCTTGAGCAACCTGCTCTGGTGGGAGGTGTCCCTGCCCAGGACAGGGGTTGGGGCTGGATCATCTCTAAGCTCCATCCCAACCAACCCCTTCACATGCTACGAAACTATTCTGTTTCCCTGAATACTGTCCCATATATCCATGGGGTGACAGGACATAGGGAATGTCTTCCCACTGCCAGAGAGCAGGGCTAGATGGGATATTGGGAAGGAATTCCTCCCTGTGAGTGTGCTCAGAGGCTGG
>NW_008658145.1:0-1624 GCF_000695815.1 Acanthisitta chloris | reverse complement strand
TCCCCATCCTTCTGCATTACTCACCAACTGCACCCAGGTCCCTGAGCAAAACAATCCCACAGATGGGTTTGCTTTTGCTGGAGGGCACGACTAATCCAAACTGTCTTACCTAACATATTCCTTATATGCACCACAGGGACTTTATCTCCTTCTACAGTACGTAAGACTTTTGATTAGGCAGGGCCAGCTCAATTGGTAGAACCTCTAGTGTTAACTAACCAAGTGGCCTTCACTAAAGGCAGATCCCGGTGCTTGAAGGTTCCACCACCCATTGCTTTCAATGTGGTTTTTACCAGTCCATTGTGCTGTTCAATTTTTCCAGAGGTTGGTGCATGGTAGGGAATATGATATACTCATTCAATACCATGCTCTTTGGCCCAGGTGTGTATGAGGTTATTTCGGAAATGAGTGCTGTTGTCTGACTCAATTTTGTCTGGGGTGCCATGTCACCACAGGACTTGCTTTTCAAGGCCCAAGATGGTATTCCAGGCAGTGGCATGAGGCACGGGATATGTCTCCAGCCATCTGCTGGTTGCTTCTACCATGGTGAGCACGTAGCTCTTGACTTGGCAGTTTTCCGGGAGCGTGATGTAATCAATCTGCCAGGCCTCCCCATATTTATAATTCAACCATTGTCCATCATACCACAGAGGCTTTATCTGCTTGACCTGCTTGATTGCAGCACATGTTTCACAGTTATGGATAACCTGAGACATAGTATTCATGGTTAAATCCACCCCTCAATCACGAGCCCATCTGTATGTTACATGTCTTCCCTGATGACCTGATGCATCATGGGCCCACCGAGCCAGAAAAAATTCACCATTGTGCTGCCACTCCAGGTCCACCTGAGACACTTTAATACTGGCAGCCCAATCCACTTGTTGGTTGTTGTGATGTTCTTCAGTAGCCCGAGTTTTGGATACGTGTGCATCTACATGATATACTTTTATAACCAGCTTCTCTACCCAGGCAGTGATGTTTTGCCACAATACAGCAGCCCAGATGGGTTTACCTCTGCCTTTCGAATTGGTCTTTTTTTATCCTTCTAGCCACCCCCACAGAGCATTTGCTACCATCCATGAGTCAGTGTAGAGGTAGAGCAGTGGCCACTCCACTTCTCTCATTGAGCGATGTCTAAAGCCACCTGGACAGCTTTCAGCTCTGCAACTTGACTTGATCCACCTTGTCCCACAATAGTTTCTGCAACTCCCTGCATAGGACTCCATACAGCAACTTTTCATTTTCAATGTATCCCTACAATATAGCAGGAATAGTCAGTGAAGAGAGCATATCACTTTTCATTCTTTGGCAACTGATTTGTGCTGGTTTTAGCTGGGATGGAGTTAATTTTCTCAGTATCTAGTTTAGTGCAGTGTTTGGATTCAGAGTGATAACACTGTTGATAGTACATTGATGTTTTGGTTTTTGCTAAGGTGTGTTTATCCTATATCAAGGACATTTTCTTGCTTGTGTCTCATGCTCTGCCAGTGAGAAGGTACACAAGAAAACTTTGAGGGAGCATAGCCGGGACAGGTGCCCGGAACTAGCCAAAGGGATATTCCCCACCATGACATGTCATGCCCAGTTTACAAGTAGGAAGGGGCTGATCCGGGGGGAGGTT
>NW_008658144.1:36356-36704 GCF_000695815.1 Acanthisitta chloris | reverse complement strand
AAAAGAACGTGGCTCCTAAAGAAAGGCTCACAGGATGGGAGGCTTGTTTGTGCAAATGAGGGTGGCAGAGGGGGAGTGGCACTTCAGTAAGGAAGTGAGCCAGAAGGAACGGGAGGAACAGCCACCCCCAAAATGCTCACCTGGTGAAGGCCTCCATGCAGGTAGGAAGCATCAGTCACACACTGCCTTGGGAAGCCAAACTCCAGACCCTGGAGCATCAGACTCCTCAGGTTTTGGATGGCCACCCTCAGCCAGCTTCCAGGTCCATGGGGACAGGGGTGGAGCAGCCATCCATCATGGGCTTTCATCTCCTGCCCTTTGCCGTGCTCCTTAGCAGGCTCTGCCTGG
>NW_008658144.1:28685-36345 GCF_000695815.1 Acanthisitta chloris | reverse complement strand
GGGGGGGGGGGGGGGGTGTTCCTCATTTGTAGAGGGTCTTAACATGGTTTGCCCAACTTCTTTCTGGGGTCACCCAACAATGAGCAGTTCTGCACACAAGTTTCAGCACTGACCCATGGTACCCCAAAAGTCACAGTCATGACCAGGAAATCAGGTTAAGTGACCTGCGTAGTGTCACTGAGAAGCACTGTGGCAGAGGCAAGGAGATGGACAGTGAAATCCTGACTCCTGAGGGGGCTTCAGGAGTAAAATCCAAAGTTTATTAGGGTCTGAGACTGGGGTCCTGTCCACGAGGTTTTGCACATCATTCAGTCAAGCCCTGGATGAAATCAGCCCCCTGAGAGTTCAGCAGCCAGCTGGGACTAGCATCTTGAGTGAAGAGAAAGTGGGGTACACCCCCTTGATGCAGCATTGGCATAAGACATGCAGGGCCAGGGAATGAACTTGGTGCTGCTTTCAGGTCAGTGCATGCCCAGCCTGGAGCTGTGAGAAGGTTACATGGGGCCCATCGATACCTTCCTCTGCTCAAAGGAGGATGTAAAAGCACAAATCAAGGTTTCGCATGAACTGAGGGTGCAGGAGAAGAGTATCCTCTTTTGGTCCTGTCAGCCCCATCCAGGAGGTAATCTGTGCCCTGGGACTGTGGGGTCCCAAAAGGAGAACTGCAAATCCCTAGAGGCAACCAGGAGGAGGGAGAGCCCAGGGTTCTGCTGCTTGCCTTCCCCATCCCACTGGCTCTGTGCAGAGGAGTGTGGTGGCACTGGGCACCCCCTCACTGCTGGGCACCACAGTCACACCCAGTGCAGGGGAAGGAGGAAGACCACGCATGAAAGCAAGACAGCAGCTCCTGCTGCTGGTATCCCACCTGGGTGTTTTCACTCCCAGCCCCTCCAGGAGACAGGCCTAGTCCAGAAATAGGGCATGTGGGTGCAGCAGCCATGTGGGAGGGGATGCAGTGTCTGGACACCAAGTCCATGGCACAGGAAGCCAGCCATCCTCCTCTTTCCCCATGGCAGGGCTGTCACATGTGTTCCCATGGAAATTCAGGGCAATTTCATGTTTTCAAATGGAAGGACCCCTTGATGTATCTCTGGGAGAGGATAGATGCATGCTGGGGAGAGGATCTCCAGGAAACCTAGATGAAGGCTCTTGCAGGGGCTGTCCCATCCCTGCCTCATTCCCAACAGTCAGCAGCAGCATTGTGAAAAAAGTCCCGTTAATCTGGGTGTTGCCTTCTTGCCACACTGACTTCAGGGCAGCTCGGCAGGGGCTACTTAATGCCCTTCCCTGGCTCTGAGTGTCTCCTCCCCATGTCATGTTCCCAGTGTCTTCAGCCCAGTGCTGCTATTTCTCTGCCTAATGAGCCATTTATATATATTACAAGTGGTATGTTTGGCCTTCGTCAGTCCAATTAGTGCATTCCTAGAGGGCTGGAGGGGGTAGGGGGCGGCTGTGTTTCCGTATTGCTGCCTGCTCCTCTCCAGCAGCAGACACCAAACTGCCGAGCCAAATTCCCCTTGGTGTCCGTGGCATTTCATTAACCCACTGGCTGCAGGAGGCATCTCCAGAGCATTGATGCTCCACCATCCCCAGCAGCCCATGCCCTGGGGCAGCCTTTCTTTCCCGCTGAGCCAGGGCATCCCAGCTCCTGCCCCAAAGAGGAAAATCAGTATGGGGCAGAGGGGAGCCCACAGCTTGGGACATGATTTCTTTTAGCCACAGCACCACTCAAAATGCAGAGGGGCAGAGCCACAGCTGGAGAAGGACTCTCATCTGCCTCCATCCAGAGGGGCAAAATTCTTAACGAGGGAATGAGGACACAAGCAGAAGCAGGAGGCATTGGCAAGGGTAAATTTAAGGCACGAGAGTGTCGCTTTATTTTATTTTTCAAAGGAGGATTCTTTCAGCGTATTTTTATAGGGAATTTCTCTGTGGCAATTGATATTTCCCTCAGGGACACATCTTCTCTAGTGAAAACGTCGACATCGTGACCCGAGAGGGAGAAACTCCAAACAAACAACCAGGATTTAATTACCAGCCTGCTCGCTGGATGTAAATGATCTGCAAAAAAGTATACAGTCCCCTGCAGAAGCAGCAAATATTAACCAGGGATGATGACCTCTCTGTTTAGTTTACTGCTGGAGAGCTGCCTCTGCTCCCTGTGGCTCAGGGCATGGGACCCGTCACAGATAAGGGGCTGTGGATACCTTCAGTGAGGAGAGCACAGCGCTCCAGGGCCCCATCCTGCTGCTCTGGGGCTGTATCCAGGGATGCTGGGAGCAGTGTTGGGGCTGGCCCCATGGCCAGAGCATTCTCAGGCTGAGACACAGGGCACTGAGGAGATTTTCCTGCATCTCAGTGATGCTGTGCTGCAGGTCCTGCGTTGTCCAAGGCTGAAAATGAGGGATGGGAGCTAACATGGCTTGTGTGTCCTGGCAGAGGTGACAGTCACCAGCCCCGCACAGAGCAGCTGGCTGGAAATTCCTCCTTCCCACAGATTTCCTTAAGAGAAAGAATTTTCTGTGGAAAAGACTGCATCCTGCATGCTCACACAGCTAAGTCTGCGTGTCGGGGCTGAAATGCTTTTTTGCCTTGCTTTTGGTGATGGCTCTCCAGTTTTTCAGTCTGAAATGCTATTTCATTTCAAAACAATCTTTCAGATTCTAAAGCACCACAGTATATTTCAAAGGGATTGAAACCAGATGGAGCCCAAATTACTTGTTTTCTTTTTTCCCCCCAGAATGCTGTTACACAAAAAACAGAAAAATTCAGTCGGGTTTTTGTCCCGAAGCATGGCGCATGTTTTTTGCTCCAAATTCTCAAGATTTATCATTGGAAAGTCTCTCTCTTTTCTGGCCAGCTCCAGCTTGTATGAGAGGATGGAAAATATCTAGAGGCAATGTCAAGGCATGCTGAGTTGCCATTTCCATGTTGGCTTTCCCTGGTGTGAACGAGTTTCCGCCTGTTTGTTCAGCCCTGGGAAATTTCCCTTTCAGCCCCAGACCCTCCTCAGCCAGCACATCCTAAGGGTCTCCAGGAGACAGGGATAGAGTTGGAGAAGGGTCTCACTTTGCTGAGGCCATGCAAGCTGGAGACAGCATTCCAACACCTCCAGGACTCCGTAGGCTTGGAGCAGATGACTGTTTTCCCCAGGCATGTGCTGGGGGGCTGCACACTTCGTCATGGCCTTAATAGCCGTGGCTTGGCATGAGCAGTGTTGGGCTGGTGGTGTTCATCGCATTCCTCAGCCGAGGCTTATTCATATTCAAATCTCCTGGGGGAAAGCAGGCACGGTGCTGGGAACCGCCTGGGAGAGGTCATGGATGAGACAGGGACTGGGGATGGGATGTGTGGGAGAAGAGTCAATACTGGAGAACAAAGCAAGGAAAAGGAAAGGAGGAGGTTTCCAGGAAAAATTGGAGGTTTCTCTGCAGGTATTGCAGTGCTTTAAGGCACAGGTAAGGCTTTGAAAGGGTTTGAAAGGGATGCACACAGAGACTGGTGACTCTGCTGACATGATAACAGGACATGCTGGCTCGTCACTCCCCTTCTGTAGCCACCTGGGCATGTGGTCAGAGTTCAAACAGTGTCTGGCACTACTGGTCTGAAGCCAGACAGGGACCTTGGGCATCAGGGACAGGTCCAAGTTTGTCCAAAGTCAGCTCAGGGGACAGAAACACCATCCAAATTACAGCTGCTGCTTTGAACCCTTGTAAAACTGATGGGCAAGGGCTCCCCTGGGCTCCCAACACCCTTCCAGCAGCACAGCCTTCACACAGATGCTGTGCCTGGATCAGTGTTTGGGCCATGAGAAGAAGCAAGGGGAAGGATTTCAGGTACTCTTGAGTGGAAATGACACAGCCCAGGGCTGATTTCTACATCCCTTCTTCTGCACTGCCTGTCCATGTCCTCACCCCACCTCCCAAGAGGTTTCCTCCGTGCTTCCTCCCCTTACCACCCTCCCAGATCCTCCCTACATCCTGGATGCTATGTGCTCTCAGCATCTGCTTCAGAGAGCAACCCCAGGCAGAGTGGGCAGACCTCAGCCCCTGCATCCATTTCACAGAAACCATTTAATTGCTTTGCTGCACTAACAGCATCTCAGAGAGATGGAGCAGTGGGAGTCTGACCTGCCATGCTCTGAGCATCCCTGGGATCATGCTTGGCTGCAGAAGATGAGGCGAATGCAGTGGGAATGGCTGGAAATTGTTGTTTCAAAGATGCCCTGAGAAGGCTGAGCAGGATGGGGCATGCAAAGGGGCAGAGCTGCATCCTCAGCTTGTGGCCATTGTGGGCTGCCAGGCAGACAGCCTGCCCATCAGGCACTGCTGAGCCCTGGCACGGGTCAGCCTGGGCAACACACAGAGACATGAGTTCCCAGGTGCAGAGAATGATTCCAAGCCCAGCCTGACCTCCCCCAGAAATGCACAGTAGGCTCTCCAGACTCACACCTTCTTTCTGCTAACAGATTGAAGCTGAGGACCAGGAGCTGGCAACCTTCTGTGGCAGGGAGGCAACGGACACAGAGCAGACTCCTGGCCAGCAAGTGATCCTGTCCCCAGGGCCCTACATGGGGCTCACCTTTAGGTCCGACTTCTCCAATGAAGAACGCTTCACCGGCTTTGATGCCCATTACACAGCCGTGGGTAAGCAGTGTTTGAGCCTGCAGGACCAGCTTGCTAGGGTAGGGTAATGAACTTGCAAGGATTATATCCCAGGTCAGCCTTGGGCACCCTGGCAAGGGAAGAACTTGTGTACAGCCCTTGGGCCATATGGGACTCGCTGGGTGGTCATGACTCACCACGTGGGACAACTAATTCCTCAGTGTTGCGGCAAATGTCCCCATGAGGAATGACATGTGGAGGGCTGAAGGGTCACCCCCTTTCCTTGTTAACTCCATCCTAGATGTGGATGAGTGCCTGGAGAAAAGCGATGAGGACCTGACATGTGACCACTACTGCCACAACTACATTGGCGGGTACTACTGCTCCTGCAGATTTGGCTACATCCTCCACTCTGACAACAGGACCTGCAAAGGTACCACCCAGGCACAGCTCAGATGCAGGGATGGTCACACAGGAGGGTCCCTGAGCAGGCAACAGACATACCAAACAGGCAAAATTGCCCTCTTCTGCTGCCAGGAGGGATGAGGTATATCTTCCCCTATAAACAGTAGGCTGGGATTGTTTCTCCCAGGGGCTGTGCTCCTCAGCTAAGCTCTATAGACCTGCTCAAGTCAGAGAAATTCAGAGGTTTAGTCTATGCTCTGAAACTGCATCGTGCAGATTAGCTGGGACTACCTCTCAGCCCAGGACCTCTGTGCCACAGGCATATTTGGAGGTTGGCTGCCTGAGGTTTTCCATGCATGTACTCATATTTGGGGTCCATGGACCCACTCAACGGACCCCACTCCACTGGGAGGGCTCCCAAGTGTGGCCAAGACCAGGACGTGACTATGAGGGCCCTGACAGAGCCATGGCTGTGTTTCAGTGGAGTGCAGTGACAACCTCTACACCCAGAGGAGCGGGGTGATTGCCAGTGCTGACTTCCCCAGCTCCTACCCCAAGAGCTCAGACTGCCTATACCGTATCGAGCTGGAGGAGGGTTTCTTCATCACCCTGAGCTTCGAGGACAGCTTTGATGTGGAAGATCACCCGGAGGTGACCTGTCCATATGACTACATCAAGGTGAGCTGGACTCTGCACACTCCTCCTCTCCTGCTCTCCTTTCGTTTCCTCAGAGCCTTGGTGATGGGACCAAAATCATCCCAGTCTAAACAGGGGTGATGGAGCCATCAGGAGCCCTGTGCTCTATTAACCCCATGTCTGTTACCACATCTGCTTTTTTTTTTCCGTTCACATACCCCCAACACATTGTGATTAAGCCCTGCTGACCCCACTGCAGGCCCATCCTTTAGCCTCAGCGATCCAAGAGACTCCTCAAACCACCCACTCATCTTTGCCTTGGCAGATCAAAGCTGGCCAAAAGGAGTTTGGACCATTTTGTGGAGAGAAGTCCCCAGGACGCATTGAAACTCAAACCAATAGCGTGCAGATCCTCTTCCACAGTGACAACTCCGGAGAGAACAGGGGCTGGAAGCTGTCATACACAGCAATTGGTAACTCCTGCTTCTTTCCTCTGCTTGCTGGGTTTGAGAATGGGAAGGGCTTTATAAACCATGCAGGTAGACACTATGAGTTTAGTTGTCCATGATCCAGTTTTCAGAAAGGATCCACTCCAGAAATCACAAGAGAGGAATAAAACACACAGAGCCCTCCCTCCAGAGTGTGCTATTTTTTCCCCTACACCAGCTGGGCCCTGAAACAAGACCACATTGCAAAGCAGAGCAGTTTTGGTCAGGATAATTGCACAGGCTACTATTCTTAGCTCCCAGATTTGTAATGCCCAAAGCCAGAGGATTACAACCTGAAGCCTTCGTCCCTTCTAGAAGAGCCTGGCTGAGCCATGCCAGTGTAGGCTAAGAGCCACAGCAGGGCAGGGATGCTCAGACTCTGCTACATGGGGTAGGTGACAGAGCTGAGACTCTGGGATTCCTCCATTTATTCATCTGAGTTTTCTTTTGCTTCATTTGCTTTTTATTCAAAGGAAACCCATGCCCAATGGTGCAACCACCAATCAATGGGAAAATTGAGCCTTCTCAAGCCAAGTACACTTTCAAAGACCAGGTTGTCATCAGCTGCAACCCTGGATACAAAGTGCTGAAGGTATGGGGCAACGGTGTGGAGCTGGGAACATGGGTAGGATCCTTCCTTTTAAAGCCATTGCATCTCTGGGTGGGTGAACACAACCCGCACACCATCCTTACCCCTTTCCCAGGGGCAAGGAAAAAGGCTCCTTTGATAGCCACCACCTTTCCTTTCCAAAGACACAGAGGAAGAGAGGAGATAGCACTTTCCTGGACCACCCTCTCAGCATTCCTCTAGAGCCAGCAAGCTCTCAGAATGTCAGGCTTAGCACCTCTGCCAGAGAAAAAGTCAGCAAAAGCCCTGGGGTTGCTGCCAGGGTTCTGCCCACTCCCCACCCGATTGGGCATTGGCTTAGCTTTACAGTCAGCCCTGCAGAGACCAGCCTCCACTGACTGTGAGCTCCTCCAGGGCTTTGGTACATCTTCAGTGAGTCAAGGAGGGCAGAATTTTGGCAGGCCTTCTCCAGGAAACAGCTGAGAACCATAGGGAGTATGGGTGATTCACAGAGTGGCTGTCTTCCCTCCAAACCAGTAGCCTACTGTGACTTCTGATATAGAGTTGGGTATCTCTCAGATCTTCTCCCAGCCCCATCCTTCTTGCAGATCTACCTCCTTACCCATCCCATCATCTAGAATAGCAATAAATTATTCCTGTTCTTCTGCTTTCAGCATGCCACTGAGTGGCTGGCAACAAGAAAACTCTTCAAGATTTTCATTATGATTTTATTGCAGTTTTTAGCTAAAAGTCCTCTTCCAGGGAAAGCTGGATGTAACTTGACTAAATCACCAAGAAATTCCCTTTGTATTGAAAGATGAATTTGCTTGCCTTGAATATTGATAGAGGGTTTTTTGTTGGCACTTTCTGCACAGGATGACCTGGAAAGCGACTCCTTCCAGATCGAGTGCCTGAAGGATGGGACATGGAGTAACAAGGTCCCTATCTGCAAAAGTAAG
>NW_008658144.1:3233-28652 GCF_000695815.1 Acanthisitta chloris | reverse complement strand
CATTTCTTGCTAAAGGAGATGCCCTGCCAGAATGGAGTTCCTTACTCAGAGCCACAAACCCAGCCAGAGAAGCTACGTAACCCTGCAAAGCTCTTTTGGCTTGTTCTTGGATAACTTAACAGGGCTCAGTCCAAATGCCACAAACAGGAGATTGGTGCTTTTATTTAGATTACTCATAACTTGATTTGCCAGCCACTTTATTGTCTCCCTGCCAAAGAAAGAGCAAGCTTGGCTCTTGAGAACAGGCTCTATTGGATGACTCTAAGACAATTTGGGATGATCTAGTTCCTAGTCCAAATTTCCTTCCTAGTGGAGGCTATTAAGACCCAGGCTATTAAGACCCAGGTCCCAGGTACTAGCCTAAACTGGGTACTGCTCAGCTAAGTGAAAGGAGAGAGAAAAGTTGCAGAAATATTTATAAACCTTAAAATGGGGGAAAAGGGGAGAAGAAAGGAGATGCTATTTGAAAGGACAGGTGGTGATTTGCATTGTCTCTTCTTTTATCTGACCCAGCTCCTCTCTCAGTTCAGGCTTCAGAGATGTACCTGATAACACCTTTTCCCTTTTCTCCAAAATCCCTCAGGCATCAGGGAGGCTCTCACTGCTGCTCAGTCTGCTATAAGGCTGGCCCAAGGAGGAGAAAAGCAGCAAACATGATCAGAGAGCATCCCAAGTCCTCCTAGGAGAGACAGGAGATGCTTTCTGAGGATGTTGGGATCCAGGCTCTCCTCATCTGAGCAGATCCTTTTTCTTCTAAATAATATTGTGGATCTTACCTTGGAAGAAAGATTATTTCTGGAGTTTTAATTCATGTTTTCTCACTCCAAATGGAAATTGGAAGGCTCTCAGACCTGCTAAATAGATTTGTGTCTGAAAGGAGTACTTATAAACTGTGGGGTCAGTGATGCTTCTGCCCTGCTGAGGAGCTCCCCACTCCTACAGTCTCATTACCACAGTCTCCTATTGATTTTATCCAGCTTGAACAGTAATCAGATGAAAGTTTGCATTGTCTAGGGAAAAAAAAGAAACAGAACAAAAATCTAGGTAAATTTTTGCAGTAAAAAGTAATTTTTTTGGAGAAAATTTAAATGATGCCTGCATTATTCCAGCTGGGCAATACGACTCCATACACAAAATTTTTAGACTGTTTTGGAAAGCCAAGAAGCCTCTAAGTAGGCAATTCAGGCCTCCAAACTGCAAAGCCTCCCACCTCTCCAGGATGTCTGTGAGAGGCAGGGCACAGCAGAAACAGTTTTAGAAAGCAATCAGAAAATAGAAAGCTTCTCAGCCAAGATCGATGAAAACTGCTTTCCAGCCTGGAGAATCTAAAGACAAACCTGTGACAGCTTCTCTCAGTCACTGCCCCCAGACTGCCCTGGCTGAGCAGAATGAGGAGGTCCCCAGCAGGGCTGTGGCTCCGCTGGCATCCACAGCACCCTGGCACAGCTTGCTGGGTGCTCATTAACAATTTCTGGTGTTTTGGGGGCTGGGTTTCCTGCATGCTTCTTTCTGCTCATCTACTAATTGGGCTTTCTCTCTCTGCTCTCCTCCTCCCCTTCTGCTTTCGGTGCAGCTGCAGATAAAGCCGACAACCAGACAGAGGGAAGAGCCAGCTCGGAGCAAGTGGCCGCATGAGGCTGGCACTGGCCCTGCCGCCCCGACGGGCAGCCTGTCTCGATGCCCCTCTCTGATCTGTCCAGTCCCCAGGGCAGGTTCCCTTTGCCACTGGCCTGGCTGCCAAATCCATCTCTGTGGCTTGTCTAACCAGCATGGCACTCTTAACTCCCCCCACGCCTGGTGCTTTCTTAACTCCGTCTCTCGAGAGGGGGGAAGGAAATTGGAGTCAAGCCCCCTTTTCTCACAGCCACACTGCCCCGTGGGAAGGGTGCCCACCTGGCCCACCACCGCTGCCTGGGGACCACGTGCTGCTGCCAGCTGCCAGCATATCCAAATCCCTCTCCTCTTGGCTGCCTTGGCTCCCCCTCCAAGGCAGCTGTTGTGCAAGGAGCATGGCATGGCCACCTGGCTGGTTGGTTTGATTCAGTCTCCCACTGCCCTTCCTCCCTGGCCCAGTGTCACAAATAAGAAACACTCCTTCATTTCCTCATTCCAAGAGTCCTGGTGCGTTTCAGACTCTCTGGCCAAGGAGGCCTGGAGGATGGGTTGGCATCACCAGCCCTTTCCTGCATGCACAGGGCCCTAGCACTAACACAAGGGAATGGATGTTCTTCCATCTCTCCACTGCTGGCCTGGCAGAGGTGTGGACCAGCTGGCCTCAGGCTGACTGCAGCTGAAGGAGGTCACAGCCTGGTGTCTGGTGCCATTCACATCCCCAGGAGCCTTGGGCACACCCCCAGGAGTTCCTGAGGCATCAGAGGCTTCACTAGGAGGATGGTGGGATGTGGACTGGAGGCTGGGAGAAGAGGAGGAGGTGTGTGTTGAGACACTCAGTCCACTTCTGGTCCTGCAAAGACAGAGATGCTGAATGATCCCTTTCCTGAGGGAAAAGTCTGGAAAGGCTCACAGAACAAACACCCTCCCCTCACTGTTTTAGCAGGACCTAGGACACTGGTGCAGCAACACCTCTCTGTGAGAGGTCGTTCTCCAGGCATCAGACCTGCCCAGGTCTGGGGGATACACAGGGCTGAGATGGGCTCTACAGGCCAGTGAATGCTGCCCTGCAACCATAAACAACCCCAGAAAAGACGTGCAAGTCAGGATGGTGCCCTGGCATTCATTCCCTCCTTGCTGCAAGGAAACAGGTACCCAGAGCCTCCACCCAGCCTGGCTGCACCCACACACTCATCCTATCACCTGGTGTCCCTATAGAAGGTGGAGGAAGCCCAGCCCTGGTGAATAGTGAGCTGCAGCATAAACCTGTTTTTTTTCACCCAAGTAGTTAGGCAACCCTGAACATTGGTACATACCCCTAGTTCCAGCTACTACTGAAATACTAGTGAATTCTCTTTGTTAGTCTAGATCACAGCGTGAGAAGTTAGAGCTGCTGTCCTCATCCCCTTCACATCCTGGAGCACATCCTGGAGCTCACATCATCTCTGATCCACAGGACCTGCATTCTGCAAAGTCACCTATCCCCTACTCATCCCCTCATCTTAAATGCAGCAGAACTCAGCATTGCATTTCAAGTAGGATCAGTCCCTGGTTCTTGCCCTCCACTGGGGCAGGTCCCCCAGGATGGGGCAGGGGGAGGCTGCACAGATCACCCGAGTGTTCTGTGAACTGCCCACATGGCAGGGAGACACAGCTCCCAAGGGATGACTCCTGGCTTTGGCAGATGAATCCTGTCACAATCTGGGGTCCTTCCTGGTGTGTGTGGCATAAGGCAAATACAGAGGACAAGCTGGGAGGAGAGGCAGGGCAGGGCACTCTGAAGGATCTAGGGGAGACAGGGGACCATGGACAGGCCATGACAAAGGGCAATGGCACCCTGGGAATCCTTCTCCCTCCATCAGATCAAGCCAGCACCAGCGATGGATGAAGCAGAGCCAACTTTGCTATGTCCTGAAGCAGGTCTGGTCTCACCCACATCTGCTGGCCTCATCTCTGCCTGCAGACCAGTCAAGCCACGCTCTCGATGTCCTTCGTCTCCTGCTGTTGTAGGACAGCCACAACCACAGGTTGTTCAGCCTAATCTGTAAATGCTTATGTGCATGCTTTGGTGAGCAAGACCAGAGCAGGAGGGATGGGGCCATGCTCTCAGCAAAGCCTAGTGCATAGAGAAGCACCCCTGGTGCATGGCATAGGCTGGTGAATCACTGGCTGCTACTCCCTGATCACTCCTAAGGGATGCAAAGACATACTCCATGACCATATTGCAACAGATCTCACCTGCCAAAGCAGGCTTCTTCCCCTTGCATCGGTGTGTCAGAGAGAGCTCGCACCAAATGGAAGGGAACTGGGGACTCCACCAGCATGAGAGGTGTTGGCCATACAGCCTGTGGGCAGGTTGTGCTGCTGGTGTTCTACAGTGCCACTTGCATGCCCTGTCCGTGCAGCGTGGCTGTGGGGAGGGTTTCACAGAGCCAGGCTCTCCTGCCTGGAGAGAGCCTTCTGCTGCCATCCAAGACCATGTCAGGCTGTGTCTCCTGCAGTGCCCTAGTGAAAGAGGCTGCAGAACTATACAGGCCCTTGCTATGCCCAACAGGAGCACCGTCAGATGCCAAAGCCCAGCACTAGCTGCCTGCTGGCTGACTGGACACCCCAAGAAAGAGAACAAGGTTCAAACTCCCTTCTGTGTTGGCTTTCAGTTGCTGACTGCAAAGCACCGCGGGAGCTGGAACATGGTTTTGTCACCTTCTCCACCAGGAACAACCTGACCACTTACAGAGCAGCCATCCAGTACCACTGCCAGCACCCCTACTACCACATGGCCCCCAACAGCACTGGTGAGCACTGGGGCCAGGGTGTCCACACGGCACCGTGTGGGTGGGCGCGTGGCCATGCATACGTGTTTGCAAGCGGGGAGAGCTTGGGATGGCAGGTCCAGGGTGCTCATCCTGCAAGCAGCAGGCTGTGGATGTAGCCTACACACACTTCACCCTGTGCCTGCACTGCCTGGACTGTCAGACTGGATGCATCCTGCTCCACAATGAGGCAGGGTGGAGTTAGCCCTGCCTGGTGCTTTGCATGTGTGTTTTCACAGCCTCGGCAGAGCAGTGTGGGTGTTCTGCATTCTGCCTTCTTACCCTGCCATCTGCTCCCTGCAGACCAGGAAATTTTCAGTGTCTCTGTGAAAGGAGCAGCTACTGGAGAGAGCAGCAGGTCCACCAGCCTGAGTAAGGGCTCTGCAAGCCTCCCCATCCCAGCGCCCAGATGTTCAGTGTAGACAAAGCTAAACATATAGCAGTGAGATCACACTAGACTGAGTTTCCTCCTCAATCCCCCTGGTCCACAACCACAGAAAAACCACAAGGTGGTTTATCTTTATCAAGAACCACAGGTCTCTGCACCCTTCAGACCCAGCTCTAGGGAGCAGAAAGGGTGTGTACACACCCCAGCCCTTCTTCTTCCTCCTCCCTTAGCAAGCAAAGCCAAAAGAATTCCTCACATTCCTGTCTCCCTGCTTATATCTCCCTGCACACCCGCTGGCCCCGTGCATCTGGTCCCAGCATCCCGTATGCATTAGCAGAACGGGCATTGGCAGCATTTACTTGGAGGCAGCCTCCAGCAGAGGCTCAGGGCACACACAACCCTCTGGACAGCTCAAGACAATGATGCTCAGGATGGTGGCTTGTCTCCTGTGTGGGGGCACGGCTACCAGGGCTCCTAAGGGAATAGAGCACAGAGACTGTAACAGGGTGATCACATCCTGCCCTGAAAAAGGGTTTGGAGGGTCCTAACAGCTGGGCAGTGTCTCCTTACTGCAAAGGGCACCACCTCATGCCAGGGCCACAGTGAGGCTAACACTTTGCTCTCTTCCAGCCACCTACACATGTGACGCATCGGGGGTTTGGAGGAGCGAGGAGCTGGGGACCAAGCTGCCATCCTGCCAACCAGGTACTACTGCTGGGGCAGCTGGTTCCCACGGTGAGGGATGCAGAGCAGGGACATGCAGGGAGGGGATGCTGGCATGCCTGACTAACCTGCTGCCTCCCTAAGCAGGGGCCATGCCACATGCCTTGACTATACGTATCCAACTGCCACAATGCAGGGCAAGGAGGGTGGTGGGGACAGAGGCTTCCTGCTCTCCCAGCTGGCCCAGACTGTCAGGGGGCAGTGGTGGCCCCGGGTGGCAGTAATGAGGGCATCCTGGTAGTACAGAGCAGCAGTGGGCTCACAGCCACCCCAGCTGTCAGGGCTCCCCAAGCTCCCCACTCCAGCAGACAAGGAAATCAGCAGCTTCAGGTCAGTGCCCACTGGCCATGTTCAGCCCCCAGTATCACTGGAGATGGCTCCAGCCAAGCATTACCTGGCTGTCGGCTCCCATTTGCAGTATGTCCACATCCAGTAGTGATTATCACCTCTTCAAGCCTTGCAGAAAAACCCAACTGCTTTGCAGGGAAGGAAAAGTCCCAAGCAGTGGCAGAAATGTTTGCAGCCAGCAAGTTTCCAGGCCAGACGCCCACTGGTGATTAAACAAAAGTCCATGAGATGTTGACTGTCCAAAGCCAAGCATGGAGACAGGTCTGGCTGCCAGGTTGGGGGCCTGGAGGCAGCTTGGGTGTGGATTGTGGTTGGATGTGCAGGGATGGCTCTCTGGAGAGGTGCAAGGATCTGACTGCTGTGCAGCAGCTGCAGCTGCAACCACCCCAGAGTTTAGACACTGTCTCAAGCCCCATAGAGGGTATCTGCTCTCCAGCCATGCTTTGCCACTGCAAGGCCAGAGGAGAGACCCCAGAAATTCCGTGCATCCCACAGAACTCCAAGACCAGGGCTGTGGCTGCTCTTGTTGCGGCAGCTGCTCCCTGCATCTCTGCTTGATGTTTCAGCCTGAACTAATTTGAGCTGGGAGCATACGGGGACAGCTTTTGGGGCCATAGCTGTTTCATGGGCCATTTCCAGGCCTCCTGATTAGTGACAGGAGTCAGAGAGACTTCAGGAAAATGGAAAATCCCAGCGAGAGGGTGACGGTCTCCTGAGATCGGCATCTGCAGGCAGCAGCTGGCCAGCTGCTCTTCAGATTTTCCCCCGTGTCTCACGCACCTCCCCATCAATAGAAACTTCTCTTCCAGGCCACTCCATGCCTGCCTCTGCCATTAGTGGGAGCATTTGCAGCCTGGTCAGCATTTTTGATATGTAATTTAATAGAATAAATATTTGGCTGGATGCACTTCCTCTAAAACCATCTTGGGGTGGCCATCAGCTTTGGTGCAGCAGACCAGCTGGACTGGAACGCAGGAATTCTTTGCCTGAGCATGTTTCCTATTCCTTGCAGCACTGGGAAAGTCAGGGGTGCGGAGCACATGTAGAGACACTCACCATGCTCCCTCCCTGCTAGAGTCACATTTTTCCTAGATACAGACACCAGCCACAACAAATACACATTAACAGTTCCTGGTGCTCCTGCTCTGGTTTTAAGGCTGACTCTCAGCCATGATCCCATCGCCCTGAGAGGTCAGACTCTCTTTTTGTGGGGCTTTCCATTCTCCCCTTGCAGCACAGAAGGCTGGCATTGGGGCAGACTCCTGGCACTTTCCATGGAGGATATGGGTTCTCTTTGCAGAATCAGAGGGATGAGACAAGCACCTCAGCTGCTGTGATTCAGGACTCTTCCAGACGTAGAAGGACAAGCCCTAATCAGCTCCCACAGCCTCCCAGTAACATCAGCACCCCCATGCCACCTGGGAATGCCCCTCCATAGTGGTGCCACTAGCATGAATTAACCTCATCAACAACAACCATGTCCCAAGGTTTAAGTTCCCCAGGGACAGGATTGTCCCTGCCCACCCTGCCCAACCCTCTCAGAGTCACCTTCGGCATCCTGAGTCCCTCCTTTTCCTCATGCTGTGCCACAGTGCCTGAATAAAGCTCCTGGAGGCAAAACAGGCAGCATGTCAGTGCTCTTCAGGCATTAATTCTGGTTCTGTTGAAGAGCTGAGCAGAGGGGTTCTGGTTTGGCTACCAGAATTGTGGTGAGGAGATGCAGAAGTAAAGCCCATGGTGCTAGGCAACATCCCATGGCTGAGCCTGCTTCAGCCACATCTCCTCCAGGAGGGCAAACTCCATGGCCATGAGAACACAGACCTTGTGACAGGTCTCAGAGTGAGGGGCGAGACTGGGCTGATGTAAAGCTCCAGTCCTTCCACCAGTGTTCCCCTGGGTTTCTTGGCACACTGAGCAGGAGCCAGGCAAGTGGCTCAAAGGTCTGGGAAGGGCTGAGCAAGCTCACAGGTCAGTGAGGCTGCAGGATTACTCATTTGGCCTTTTGCTTCAGAAGGGGCGTGGATTCAGCCAAATCACTCCAGAAACTAAAAAGAAAAAAAAACCACAAAAAAAGGCAAAAGAGAGTGTTTGGTTTGAAGACAACCAGCCATGTGGCATAATCTGCCCCTTTTTGCTTGTTCCCTAGATAAGTGCTGGGAGTAACTGTCCTGTCCTTTCTGTCCCCAGTGTGTGGCCGGCCGGTTCGTCCTCTGCCCGGGATCATCAAGCGGATCATCGGCGGGCGGAACGCAGAGCCTGGCTTCTTCCCCTGGCAGGCCCTGATTGTGGTGGAGGACATGTCCCGGGTGCCCAATGACAAATGGTTTGGCAGTGGGGCCCTGCTCTCAGACTCCTGGGTCCTGACAGCCGCCCACGTGCTCCGGTCTCAGCGGCGGGACAAGACTGTCATCCCCGTCTCCAAGGAGCATGTCACTGTCTATCTGGCCCTTCATGATGTGAGGAACAAGATGGAAGCTGTCAACCGGACAGTGGAGAAGATCATCCTCCATGAGGACTTTGACATCCAGAACTACAATCATGACATTGCTCTGGTCAAGCTGAAGGAGAAGGTGACTATGGGAAAGTACGTCATGCCCATCTGTCTGCCCCAGTTTGAGCACGAGCTGGAGGGGCCTCACCCTAACACTCTGGGGCTGGTGGCTGGCTGGGGTATCTCCAACCCCAACATCACAGTGGACGAGATCATCAGCTCAGGCATGAGGACCCTGTCCGACATCCTGCAGTACGTCAAACTGCCGGTGGTGCTGCATGCTGAGTGCAAGACCAGCTACGAGTCACGGTCAGGCAACTACAGCGTGACCGAGAACATGTTCTGCGCTGGCTATTACGAGGGTGGGAAGGACACTTGTTTGGGAGACAGTGGGGGAGCCTTCGTCATCCAGGACCCAGGAACCCGGAGGTGGGTGGCCCAAGGGCTGGTCTCATGGGGTGGCCCAGAGGAGTGTGGTAGCAAGCAGGTGTACGGTGTGTACACCAAGGTCTCTAACTATGTGGACTGGGTGGAGAAGAAAACAGGCTCCTCAGAGAGGTGGACATTTCTGGACCCAGAGCTGGAGAGATGAGTGACTAAGCAGCCTGCTGCCACGGCAGCTCCCTTTCTTGTTGTTATTGTTTAATGTGCTCCAGACTCTGGTCTTTCGCAAGCAATAGCCACGATACTCCGCGCACGCCAAGCCTTTGCCAGCCCTCCAGGTCATTTGTTTCACTTGGTCCTGAATCGCTTCGCTTGTGTTCTTAGGAAATGTTTGCTAGGGAGCTGGGGGAAGGGAGCAAAGGGCAAGATCTCAGATGGTGTCCTCAGCTTGTGCTGCCCATCTGCAAGCCTCACCTACATTTATGGGACCTTCCTACCAAGCCAGGAAAAGGGCATAGCTATTGAAGCAGCATTTCCCTGTCACCAAAGCTTTGTACCGTGCACAGGGAATTGCCCCCACCCCCAGGACTCTCTGGCCAGATCTGCCCATCAGAAGATGCAACTACAGAGCTACAGAGACTATGGACAGTGCAGGAAATCCAGTTGGGCAGGCCTGGACTTCACAGATTCCCCACGCTGAGGAACAACTTTTCTGTGCAAGCAGTAGTTAGAGTCCTGGGAGTTTGCTACTTTTATTTGCCCCTCCCTGGTGCCATCTTAGGTGAGACCCACCTGGTTCCAAGGATATGAGGATGCTTTCACATTTAGCCCTAAACTTCATCCATGGCTGCCAAGATGACGTCAGCCCAAATGGGCTTCTTATATCCCACCATGTGGGATGAGTGTCTCCAGAGGACACAGGGACAGGGAGTGGGGTTTGTACTCAATGTCATCCTTACATCCAGCCAGCAAAACTTCTCTGACCCTCTAGCACCTCAAGCCCTCTCTGTTCCTCCCCCTAGACTAGCTCTTGGAACAGTTTCCAGCCACAGCAGACCTCCCAGGGAAAGTTTTCCAACACATGAGACAGCAATACATTGGCTGTACCTAAGCAACACTTACTTTCAGCAGAATCATTTCAGATAAGACATCCTTCCTTGGGCTTTCACCTCTTCCTCAGGGACCTGGCTAGTCTTGCATGGCAGTGCATTAATTCTTGCTAGAACACATTCCCTCTTAACTGCTTGTAAGGCCATTGATTTGGCTCATTTACAGGTTACCGATGGTGTTCAGTGTTTGTTCATGGCTCTTGTGACCTATTGCAGGTGTCCAAGTCATTCTAGACTGACCCAAACTCATCTAACACACCAGAATTATTTGTATATCCCCAGCCTCCCTCCACAACCCATGCAGACAAGTAAGCTCTGCCAAGGAACAAGGTCAGGTGAGCTTACCTTCCTTCAGCAGATCACCTTCTCCTTCACTTCCCAGCAAAGCCCTCCTAGAGCTCTAAGCAACATGCAAAAATTGCCTGCTGTCCTCTCTGTGTGCCTGTAGACTTCTTTGGGCCTCTTTTCCTCCTTGTCCTTTAGTTTTGCCATGCAAGGAAGAAGCCAACAGTGGATGAGCCAGTCTGACATTTTGCTGTTGTCCAAAAGTCCAGTTGTAGAACATGTAGAGGAGCAGAAGACTTGAGGAAGGTCGAACTTGCAGACACATTATGAACTGTACTCTTGGCTATGTCATGTAACTGAAAGGTATTTTTATATACATATATATAAATTTCCTTTTTTTGATACTACATTCTGTAAAATATCTGATGTCATGTAAGGATGGTTCTCTGCAATTTTCCTCCTGAGAACAAAGTAAAACTTTGATATGTACTGAGTTTGTACTCTGAGGCTTTTATTCCAAGAGGAACATGGTCAAGGCTAGTTGCTAGTGTCTGCCATGCATGCGTGCACTCCCAGGAGGATTCTCACACCATCCCTCACTCTGAAGGCTGCTCAGCCATGGCCTGTGCAGCTTCATGGGCTGACACCCTGACCAGTCCTGAATACAAATCACGAAAAAGGGCAACAGATGAGATCCTGCCCTTCAATTATTTATAGCATTAGCACATCACTGAAGATGGGGGCAGTGGCAGGAGTAGAGTGCAGCAACCTGTATGCTGAGAATAGCAATTAAATCTGAGTTCAGTTGACATGAGGAAAAAATAACAGGTATGTGACTTTTGCTTTAAAAGGGGTGAAAAATCAGCCCATCCCCACTAGATGCTGGACTGAGAGAGCACATTTTCACAGCAGAGGCTCTGCAGCATGCTCAGATGTGAGCTGAGGCAGGGACAAAGCTCCGCTGGGCACCTCTGCATCACAGGCTGTCAAAATGCAGCCTTTGGAGAGAGCTTGAAATCATGGGCACTGTTTCCTACCATGTGCCTGGATGCAGGGCTGTGAGCTGGGTTATTGATCTTTATTTTCCTGTGGCACAGAACTGAAATAACAGCATCAGGCTCCTTTGGGCTGATGGCAGGGAAGAGGGTGGTGGGTCTGGCTCACACACAGGTCTGCTAACATGTCCAGAGACATGATGGGGGTGAAGGGGAGGAGAGAGAAAAAGCAAAACCAAGGCATGGTCCCCTGAGCATTAAACCACCATCTGTAGGATCTGAGCCTAGACTGCTCTGGGGCACATTAAAAAATATTGCTGCCCTATAATAGGTCCCTCATAAATACAGACTCTCCTGCACCTCCCATCAATAGCTCTGCCGGGAAACCCCTGATGCAACACAGCCCTCGTCCCCGGCTCCCCAAGCTGCCACACTGCTGAGTGCCAATGAATGCCTCATGCCCCAGGGTGCTGCATTGGCAGAACTGGGAATAGGCAGCAGAGGAGAAAAGTGGGAGCAACAATAGGCTTTGCATTTTCTGGCACCTCACAACCTGCCAGAGTGGTGAGAGCATCTCTCCAGGGAGACAGGCGTGGAGACAGCAATTTATCAGTCTGGCTGTGGTGAAAACCCAGCAAAACATCCCTGGGTGAAGTTTTACTGTCCCTGGCTGCATGTTAGTGCCAAGGCATGAGCTGAGAGTTGGCTGCAGCAGAGCCTAATCTCAAACAGACTAGGGTGGGCAGCCAGGACGCACAGGACTCCGAGAGCTCAGGAGCATCCTTTATCCCTCAGCCACCTTTCTGGGGATAGGCTCGCTCTTCCCATGCCAGCTGGGGGAATGGCCACTGCTCACCAACCCTAGGGGCTGAGCCAAGCCACAAGGGCTTGCTCTGGACTCCAAAAGTGCCAAGAGCCACAGAAAGTAGCACTTTAAGGGCAGTTTGCTAAGGAACAAGTGAGCAATGGGCACAAGTGCATGTTGGAGAGGGGTACCCTGAAAAGGACCCCCAAAATGAGGCCATGGCTGAGAAGCTCATGAATGCACAGATGGATCTGAGTATTGGGGAGGGGACAAAGGGGTTGCATGATGGAGGGGACACACTCACATACCACAAAGAGAAGGGCAGGCAAGCAGGCAGTGGCAAAGAGGGGACTGCGGAAAAAGCAGCATATGCACACAAGAACATGGGTGGGGGAGCATGGGAGGTGTGCAGAAGACATGCAGGGCAGCAAGGGATGGCTCTGCCCTTGAAAAAGAACAGAAAGACTCAAGCAAGAAAATAAGGACCCCTGCAGGGATGCGGTTTCCACCAGAGTTGTCTCCTGAGGCAGAGGTCAGGGAGTTCCACCCCAGCAGAGGGTGGTTGTGGGGGCTGCAGACAGCCAGACATGATGAGTGGGGCTGGGAAAACCTCAGCCTGGAGGGAAGAGGGCTGTGGGCAATGGCAGCAAGAAATTTGGCCATGTCACTGCTTCATGGCATAGCGCCGGTGGGGAGAGGGTGAGCTGTTCCCAGCACAGGACCAAAGGGAGCTGGTCCAGGCTGCAGGATGAGCCTCCTCTCCCGCACAGCCACTCATCCACAGACATATTCTGTACCTAGGTAGGACAGGCTTGGGGGGACTATGCTACAGGGAAACAGCTGGTCACAGATAAATGGGGGAGGGCATCCTCCATCTGGGGAATGCTGTCCCGACCTGGTGCTGGAGGCTCACTGGTCCCAGTGCTTCCTACGGCAGTGCCGGAGATCTGCAGCTCCATCTGGTGGCCCCGTGGCCAGGGCTGCGGAGGCTGCGGGGATAGGAAGGCGCTAGGGAAGTGGGAGAGCTGGTGCGATAAGCGGGACAGAGCACGTAAGAAACCAAATCCACATGGCTCCTACATCACATAGAGTTTTCGTGATATATTCATTCTTTTTAACCAATAGCCTGCAGGTTGCATATATGAAAACACGGCAGAATCTTACACCAGCAGAAAAAGCAAATCCACAGTGAGCAGTGTAAAGAGCCCTGCATGACACAGCAAGGAGCACAGGAGAGTACCTGGGAAGTTGCACTGCCAGGGACTGATGCTGTGCTAGCTGCACTGGTGCCTTTCCTTCAGCCTATCTTTCTTCTATTAATTCAGTCATGAAATCTTTGCTACCATATCCATCTTCAGCATCAAACCATTTGCAAAGTCAGGAGGGGATGGATGCAGCTGCCTTGGTGGCTCAGCAGGTCTGGCTCTTGTTGGACTAACTTGACAGACACCCTGAAAAACAGTTTCAGTACCCAAAGTAGTCTGGGGACTGTTCACATCAGGTCTTGCCGCTTGAGGTAAGCAGCCCCCAGTTGTCTGTGGTTTGGCTCCTCAACCACCCATGTAATGTATGAATCCCAAGGAAAACAGCAGAGAAAAGTGAGCCATGTTCCCCAGTTTGGGGATGGCATCCCAGCACAGTCAGATGCCTGGGCCACTGAAGCAGGAGGTTGGTGGAGATACTAGAGGCCATTCCATATCCAGGCACCACTGCCCAGCCTCTCTGGGACAGGTATTGAATAAAACAAAAAAAAATACAATGAGAATGGCACAGGCATCAAGGGGTGATGTCTCCCCAGCTGCTCCTAAACCCTTCCAGGACTGAGCAGTGGGCTGGTGACTGCACGCTCACTACTGGTACCTCATTTCCTCAGGGGATGGATGCATCTCCTGGCTTCTCCTGTGGCTACTTTTGTAGCCATGGTTGTATTTGTGGCTTATGATGTGCAGGCTACAAGCTATTTCAAAAGCTTTTTCAAGCTGTTGTGGTTTAAGCTTAGCCAGCAACTAAGTACCACACAGTCTCTCACTCGGTCCAACCACTGTGCCCCAGTGGGATGGGAAGGAGAATCAGAAAAGGGTAAAGTCTGTGAGTTGAGATAAGAACAGTTTAATAATTGAAACAAAGTAAATATTAATAAATATAATAGTCATAAACAGGGAGATAATAAAGAGAGATATAAACCCCAAGACAGACAACTGATGCACACCACAATTGCTCATCCTGACTGACAAGAATCAGAAAAGGGTAAAGTCTGTGAGTTGAGATAAGAACAGTTTAATAATTGAAACAAAGTAAATATTAATAAATATAATAGTCATAAACAGGGAGATAATAAAGAGAGATATAAACCCCAAGACAGACAACTGATGCACACCACAATTGCTCATCACCTGCTGACTGACATCCAACCCAGCCCCCCAGGAGTGATCAGCCCCCTCACAGCCAGTTCCCCCCAGTTTATCCACTGAGCATGATGTTCTACAGCATGGAATATCCCTTTGGCCAGTTTGGGTCAGCTGTCTTGGCCATGCTCCCTCCTGGCTCCATGTGCATCTGCTCCCTGGAAGAGCAGGGGAAACAGAAAAGTCCTTGACTTAGGGTAAGCACCACTTGCAACAACTAAAACATCAGTGTGTTAACAACATTATTATTCTCATATTAAATCTAAAGCACAACACCATCACAGCTATTAGGAAGAAAATTATCTCCATCCCAGCCAAAACCAGGACACAAACACTTACAGGCCAACTTCACCTCATTTTCCTCGGCCAAAGTCATGGCCACAGGGTATGCTGTTCCCACAGGTAAGTCCTGCAAGACCCCAGTAGAAACCTCACATGGAAGGTAAGAGTCTGAGGGGTGTCAAGCTGCAGGAGGACAACAGGTTTCCTCCCAACTTAATGACATTCTAGAGCCCCGCAGGGTTAAGTAGCAGCAGGCAGGAATCAATATCCTCCCCTTTGCCCAGACCCTGTAGCCCAGTAAGTACAACTTCCCCATGATTGACCCAGTTAGGCATAGATTTGGAACTTGCTGCTGCAGCCTTCTTGTTCTTGCCAACTTTGGACACCCTTTGCCCCCACTGCAGAGTGCCAGCTGGCAGGGGTTTGTGTTTGCCAGGGTGTTTTTCAGAGCCATAGTCATAAAATCCTAGAATGGTTTGAGTTAAAAGGGACCTTAAAGATCATCTCATTCCAACTCCCCTGCCATGGGCAGGGGCACCCTCCACTAGACCAGGCTGCTAAAAGCCTCATCTAACCCGCCCTTGAACATTTCCAGGGATGGAGCATCCACAGCTTCTTTGGGCAACCTGTTCCAGTGTCTCACCACCCTCACACTAAAGAATTTCTTCCTGATATCTAATCTAAATATACTCTTTCAGTTTAAAACCATTACCCCTTGTCCTATCACTACATTCCCTGATAGAGTCCCCTTATGAAAGCTCAGCACTCAGATGTTTCTGAAGGACAAAGCAACCTCCAGGCCCCTGATGACACAAGGGACACATGCTGGTGCACAGGGCCAGGGCAGATGTTGCTGTACACAACTCGTAGGAAGCAGTCCCAGTGTCAACAGGCACCAGCTCCCCATGACTCTGCTACAAACCTCCAGCTCTATGTGCCTCTCAGCTGCTTTGGATGCCCAGTTCTGTCCAGGCTAAAGGCAGGGCTGACTGGGGAATGTGCCTCCCTGGAAAATGAGCTCAGCTGGTGGACAAAGGCAGCCCCAGCTTCTCTCTAAGCTGCTCACACACACCCAGAAAAGGTTTTAGAGAAATTAAAAAGCATAAATGCCTCCTTGGGCTGAGGAGAAAGGACTTGTATTATTCATGCAAGTAATAAACCTCATCCTTTAATAAGGTAGCTGAGAGCCATCCTCATGCAGAATATGTCCCACAAGAAGCCACCAGACACACCAGCCTCCTGAGACAGTGGGACAAGGTGCCCGGCTGAGGCATCCCAATGTGCCCTCATGCCACCAGGAGCCAGGGAAGCCTAGCTGAGCCATGAACGAGGGCTGATCTTGGGTACCCAATTTTCCAGGCAGTCCATCAGCTCTCCTAGCTGTCACCCCACTTCCTCTGCAATCCTGAGGTCCCATTACATTATGGTGAAATAAAGCACAAGAAAGACAATCACTGCTAAAACACAGAGCAAAATGCTGCTGATGCAGCAGCAGCGTTTCAAGGGGAAGTTGCTATTGCAGGGTGAGGGGCCGTGGGTCGAGGTCGCATGGGCTGTTAATCCCTGGCGTTTCAAGGTGTCATCCTCATCTGTCAAGGGCTTCCAGGCAAACCCTGCTCGGGCTGGTTGTGACTGAGTGCGATGGGTCTTGGCCTTGCCCACATCCCTCAAGAGCTTCTTGATATCCACACCCAGGGCCGGCTGTGACTTGATGCGATGGGTCCTGGCCTTGTCCACATCTGTCAAGGGCTTCCAGGCACCTGATGCCAGGGCTGGCCGTGACTTGTTGCAAATGCCATGCTGGCAGGCCTCACAGTGGGCACTGTTGTGTGGCCCCGCCACGGGTGTATCCACCACAACTTCCAGGAGGTCACATGGCTGGACAGGCTTGTTGTAGAAATACTGGAGGATCTTTACCACCAGGTTGTGCAGAATCGTTTCCACAGTCTCTAGGCTGAAGTCAGGATTCTCCAGCTGGGGGTTGGGGCAGTGCGTACATTTCTGGCGAAAGATTCGCATCCATACCACGCCCCAGCCTTGGCATCGGCACATGTGGAACAGGATATGCACTTTGGCCGAAGACCACACATGAAAGCACTGGGAGCACTGAAACCTGTCAGGACACAGAGGAGAACAGCTCATCCCAGGCTCCCCATGCTGAGCCAGAGGCTTCCCACACAGTCAGTAGGGACCAGGAAAGCCAGGTCTGATGGATTAGCTTCACTCATGCAAGCTCTACACTGAACTGTCCTCCCCCTAACAGCATGATGCCACTCTGGGAAGTTCACCACAGACGTGAGCTGAGGTCTGGCCCCAGCATTAAAGATTTTAGAAGCCAGGCTGTCTGCTGGGACCACCCTGGTCACCTTTCCTAGCCCATCCTGGCCCCACTGCCAAGAGCAGGGGTCCTTGGGGTGGGAAATATCAAGCTCCTATTTGGGACTCCAAGCTCCTCACCCATGCCAGCTCATCACAGCTCAGCAGAAAGCCAGCATCAAGCCCAGGGCTAGGGAAAGCAAAAAAAGAAAGTAAAATAGAAGGAAGGTGTGGGTGGAGGCTGCAGGGCAGTGAGAAGATGTCTTGAGGAGTCAAGAGGTATGCAACACACAGCTGTTCATCTTGTACAATCTGCACAGGGGCTGGCAGCCAAGATCTCCATTTGCTGCCACCTGAGTCTGACCAATGCAGGAAATGTTCAGGATGGGGCTTCTCATCAAAAATGCAGAGCCACAGCCCCTAACTGCTCCAAGACCCTACAGCCTGGTGCAGGCACAGGGACTGCCCATATCCCAGCATACAGTGGTTCTCCCTCTCCTCATCTGGGTGCAAACCAGAAGATTTGGCTCTAGTGTGATGTAACTACCCCTGCTCACTGGAGGAGCACTTTGCATCTTGATATCAACATGAAGAAATTCTGGCCAAATACCAGCTGCCCTTTGGCCCTGTGGAGCTGCTGCACTCTTCTCCCCTCCAATGTTTATGTTTTCCAGTTTAGCAATAATCCACTAAGCTTCAAACAAAAATGGGAAAACCCTTCCCAGTCTCACCCACCTCCAAACTGCCACTTTTGTGTCAAAACATGTTTCCTGCAAGCAAATCTTGAAAAGGGAAAAGGTTCCACTCCAACAGGGACCAAGCCATGAGCCCCTTACCTCCCAGGAGCACGGTGCTGCACAAACTCCTTCCAGTCAGGCCCAAGGACCTGCACCTGCAGGGTATCATCCTCCTGAAGTGTCCATGGCTCCAATAAGTGCAGTTCCGCAATCTTTTCTGCAAAAATGTCCTGCCAGGTCCTCATGGTTCTACCTGGAGGTGGGGAAGAGGCAGTGACCGAGCTTGCAGGTCAGGCTTATGGTTTCTGAGGGCTAATACATATGTGCAACTGTCTTTTCCACCAACCCTTCCTCTTTGCACATGTGTTCAGAGAGGGAAACCTTTGCTCTCACATGAGTAGAACCGCCCCATCCCAATCTCTGGATCAACGGTCTCTGCTGACACTGCACCAGGTCCTGGCCAGGTGAAATGTCCCCCAAAGCAAGGACAAGGTGCGTCTCCTCAAGATCCACACATGAACCCCTGACTCAGCAAAGCCATGCTCTCATATGCTGCTCTGTCCATAGGCAGAGAGGTTGGAAACAAAACCCCCTGCCAGGCTGCCTGTGCCCATCACTATCACAGCAGTGGGGCAAACCAACAGAGAGTGTGCCCAATTTAGGAAAAAAGAAGCAAAACTCACTGAAAATGCAAGAGTCAGCAGCTGATAAAGCTCCAGGTAACCTTATCTCTGTCAATAGGTGCCACCAACCATGGACTATTTTTACCAACTTTCAGCCAGCTCAAGCAGAAAAAGGCCTGACATGAAACTTCGGGGTGGAAAGTTGGGGAGGATGGCACAGCACATAAAAGCAAAAGAGGTGAGGCGTGCTCTGAGCTGAGAGCACCCAGGAAAGGTATAAATAGAAGGGCTGGGACTGCTTGCAACCCTCAGTCTCCCAGTTCATCTACCGCTGGGTGTATAGATCCCCCAGGAAATGCCATGGAGAGCAGTGCAGGACAGGGAGCAGGTTAGATAAGATGCCAAATAATAACTGTTCTTGAGTTAGAGAAAGATCTGCTACTTGATAAGGCAGGCTCAGCTCCAGGCAGGCAATGCAGATAAGTCCCAGCAACCACAGACTGGCAGGGAGCCTCTGATCTTTGCTGCTGGAAGGGAAAAGCTGGCAAGTTGTTTGTACCAACAGCCTTTCAACACCTTTGCAATGTGTGCTGCCCCTCCTGTGAGAGAGAAGGGAGACGACAAGATCCTGCGGCAAAGCACATCTTCAGCTTCAAGGTTCTTTCCTGCTTTGAGGTCCTTCCACTCTTAATTACGCCTTGATGCTATGATCTGGAGCTGGACTAGAAGGAAAGAAAGAGGGTTCTTGGAAGTAGAGGAGTCAAGTGGATAGGACCTGAGTCCAGCTTCCAAAGATACCTACCGTGGGTACGTGGAGTCCTGCTTGGGCTAGGGCAGTGAACTACAAACAGGACAGTGAAGGAAGGGTTATGCCACCAGTGTTTTCAGTGCTTCCAGGTAGTGAACAGGAGACATCCCTGACCTAGGGCTGGTGCATGGGGAGGAACAGAAGAAGCAGCAGATCTCCTTGGCCTCCTCTCACTCCTTTCCCAGGGCTCCACTTCTATAGGTTCACTATAGAAGACCCTTTCATGCACCCTACCACAGAGGCCTCCAGGGCTGCAAATCTCCCAGCGCAGAAAGTGGGACCTAAGCAGGAGCAGGGCTAGCCTCATAGCTGGCACCATGTGGTGCCTGGCATCACTGTGGCCGAGCATGGTGTGGGGGCCCAGAAGCAGCAGGTGACCAGGATGGGGCACCTACCCTGCAGCATCTGCCAGTGCCCTTGGACCACTCTGTGTCAGGGTCCAAGATTAGCCCTGGGGCGGGGGGTGGAAAAAATCTAAAGGTTTTGACATCTCCCCTTTACATCTAGGGTAGTTGTGCCTATGTTAAACACCTCGGGCTATTTTGAGGAGGAGGAGCCCCCTGGGAATACAGCCCTCTCTCCTGGCACTCTCATTCACACAAACTGATCACTTCATCTAGGGCATCTGTGGTTTCAGCCTAGCTCTTCCTCCACGAGGCTGCTGCAACAGGGCAGAGAGATGCTCCCCACAGGACAGGCACCACTTCCCACACTTCCCACCCCAAGGGTGAAAATGCTGCCCCTCAGGCACACTGCTCAACATGGCATGTCTGGTGCTCCAGAACTTGGCTGTGATGGAAACCAATCACCTGTTATGTCATGGCAACACAACTCAAATCATGACTCACAATGTGCTGAGCCCTCATAGTCATCTCTGAGACAGACTTGGGTGCTGGTCCCTCTATTAAAGCTTTTGACTTGCTTTTACTAAAGGGACTTTCCCAGAACCACCCACGGAGTTGAAACTGCTTTGACGTCCTGTTCCACTTCACACACACACCTCCTGGCTCTGCCCAAGCACCTTGCTGCTTACCAGTACCTGTCTGAAAACACAAACTACTCCCACAGGATCCCACCACAGCCCAGCCTCAGCAGGGAGCAGGGATGAGCCCTGTCCCAGACACAGCACGACCACGCTGGGCTGGCAGCCCTTTCTGGGGACAGACCCTGACAATCCTCCCCATCCTGGCATGCTGGCCATGGCTCTTCTATGGGATGCATGAAGGTAGCACACAAGGTGCAGCCTAAGTGGTAATTTCCCTGCTGCTTTCACACAGCCTGAAGTTATTTTTCCACTTCAGCTCCCACCCCTGGTCAAGCTGCCCTGACACAAGCAGAAAGGTTTCCCAAGGTTCTTTCTCCTCCTCTCCATCTCTCACATTGCATCAGCCTTCCTGCCCCTGTCCTGCCTCCAGTCCAGGCACAAAGTGCCCACATTGCCCATGAGGACCCTGCTTTGCCTGTGTGTACCCCATGTCTTCCTTTGGGATGGGTCACCCCATACCCAGGTGTCTCCATCCTATCAGCAGTCCTTGGGAAGGACAGAAAAAGACATCCAATTTCGGACCCCAGGCAGGACTGCAGACAGGGACATCCCCTCAGCAGTGGGGATGCTGTGTCCATGGACTTACAGGACAGATGGACTGACATCTGAACACCAGGGCAGAATCCTAAACACTTCTCACTGCTTGCTTCATACCTGGGCTTTTTCCCACTCTGAAGACATCCCTCATCTTATCCTGCACTGAGCACACCCAAATCTTTTCTATCAGTCATTCTTTCAGGACATTTTTGGCCTTTTCTCCAGGTCATCAAAGTGAATTCAGTTTCTAACCCTCCACCCAGACAGCCCCTACATCCTCCCTCAATAGCATCTTGCCTTCATGTGAGCCATACTTCCCCAGAAAAAGTTTGATGTGTCTGCTGTCATGAGCTATTGATAACTGCTCGTAGGATATAGCTTCTTGGGAAGCCATCCACCCACAGTGGCAGAATTTCCCATTTCCGTAATTTGCTAATGAGAATGTCACATAAGGCAGCACAAAGATAGCATCACTCTCACTTTCCCTGCGGTACCCAGCCCATCACCCTAATGAAGAGAAAATGGGGTTGGTTTGACATGTGTTCCTGTTAAATCCGTGTTCTTAGCCCCAGCACTGCCCTCTCAGTGTTTACCACTTGATGGTCTTACTAATTTTTTCCAGCAGTTTTCGGGGTACCAAGGCAGGCTGACTCATCTGGAGTTTCCTGGATCCTCTTTTTTCCTCTCCTTGAAGCAGATGGTGAATTAGGCATCCGTATCCCCCTAGGACACAGCTCCTTGCCCAGTATCTGTGCCTCAGTCCCCCTCCAACCTCGCTGCTGTTGACAGTGAATGGTTGTCACCCTGTCGTGATGAGACTTGCCACCTCTAGGGACAAGCAATGGCTATAGGTTCCCTTCCAGGCTGGACTGTCTTCATAGCCAAACCCTTGGAGCAGAAGGGTCCACCTGTTCCAGGGTGTACTTGAGGCAAGGAGGATCAGGTCCTCTGGAAATGGGGCTGTGCCCAAGCTGGACTATAAAGGGGGCCCATTGTCCCATCATCCTGGACTTATGGGATGGAGAGGGATGCTGAGCAATGGGGAGAGATTTAAGGGAGCATGTGGATGTGAAGGTGTGGGCAGGTATCACCTCACAAGGGTTTGGGCTCCTTGTTCACTTGGTGAGCCTTGTTATGGTCCCTCCAGGCATTAGGAGACAGTTTGGCCCCTTCCAACAAGGCTCTGCCCCAGAGCTATAGGCAGTGGGTTTGATCTTGGGGCAGCAGAGCAAGCAGGCCCAGGGCTCCTGCCTGGCCCTCCGAGGCCCCACACACCAGGATCTGGCCTGTCAGCACCCTCATTGAGCTTTACATCCCACCAAAGAGAGGAAGAGAGAGGAGAAGAAACTCTGGAGACAACTCAAAGCAAAACTAGAGAAAGCAAAATGAGGGTGGCGGGAGGAAACGCAGATATCCTGCAAGACTACAACAGCTTGGTGACAGGCAGGGTGAAGCTCTTGGTGGGACAGGATGGAGGAGATGCTGTGGACCCAGACCCCTCAGGACACATCAGGGCTGTGCAAGCTGGCCATGGTTAGAGGTCCAACCAGCTTACCCAGCAGCCTATCTCTCCCACCACCAACCACAGCACACACCAGCTCACCCCAGTCTTTCTCTTCCAGGACTGACAGTTGCTTTCCCAGCAAGTCAAGGCCATGGCAATGCTCCCACACCACAACATCTGACAGTGCAGCTGCACCCACAGACCACTCCATTAACCCAGGAGCCAAACAACCCACACAGCTGCTGCAGCAACTCCAGCCCAACCCCTCCCAACCCGAAACACATCTCCAAGACCTCCCAGTGACCAGAACAGCACTCACTTCAAACTGACCTTACTGTCACATGTCCTGACTACCCCTGGTCTCCGCAGCAACCGTGCTTTTCAGGAATGGTGTTTGCTGCTCCATGGCACAGCTCTCCTCAAACACACTGATGCAAGCTGCAGAAGAGGATTTCCTCTCCATCTCCATCTGCCTGCTCAGTTTTCTCAAGATACAGTTTATGAGCTCAGGTTTCTTTGAGGGATGCTTGCTCACATGTTGTTCCCAACCACCTTTAATCAGAGCTTGGGTATATAATAATCCAGGCTGGTTCTCAAGCATCATGTTGGGGGCTTTGCTTGCTTAGGTATAGCTTAGGCATGTGAGGTCACACATCCAGCTTCCTGCAGATGCTGACAGGGATCAGTCCCAGCTCTCTGAGGTCTCCCAGAGGGGTCTGACCAACCCCCATCATCAAGATTCCAGTATGGGACCAGGAATGAGGCTCTTCAGAGGTTCCAGCTGGTGTGTTGTCTCAGGAAGCTGACAAAGCATTTTGGCACTGATGGTGGTGGCAGCCACTCTTCAGGGGAGCACTGGGTGTCTGTGGTTGGAAGTGGTTGCTCCAACTGCCAGACCAGAGTGTGCAGGAAACGCAGCAACATCAGCATCCACAGACACCCCCTTAGCTGCACTCGGGTCCCAGCATAGGAGAAGCTGTGTTACATGGATGTGGGGGCTGGGGGAATGTGTGTCTGCAGAGGGGTGCATGTGTTTGGTAATAGTAGCTCTGCAGATCTGGGGGGATGTACACAAATTTGCATGGGGAGTTGCTTGCACATCTGTTTGCTTGTACATGAGTGTGCACAGCCAGGCTGGCAATGCTTGGTCTGGGGGATACAGGGTGGAAAAAATTGGACACACACACTCCTCCTCAGTTTGGCTGCTGCGCACTTGTGAGCTTTGTGCACAGGGGAAGGGGTAGGAAGGGGCATCCTCCGTCATTCACATCACTAAGTTGAGAGGAATGAGGTAGGCAGACTCAAACCTACATGCTATCCCCTCTGGCATTTCAGGAGTCATTCCCAGTGATGACACATCCCCAAAGCGCAGAGTCAGGTCCAGGTGCTATTTAATTTTACAGAGCCTTGTTCTTTTCCCCCTTGCACAGATGTAAGCTTCCGTTTACCAAAAATGGGATAGTGGACCAGGCTGGAGCCCTATCCTTACTTTGTCAGTGGCCAGTGACTCAAGCACAGGGCTTAGCTCCAGTGACAGGGCTGTGATGCTGCAGAGAGCAAGGTCAAAAATCAGAGCCAGGTGACAGAGTTTGGCTAACCACTCTGCAGCAAATCTCCTCTCCACGGCATAAACCAGTGACCACTGAAACCCTGCCACCCACACTCCTTCAGAGCCAGCAAAGCTGCTGCGACAGAAAGGATGTACCCTAAAACCATACCAGGCCCATCACAGCCCAACCCCTTCTTGATGTGGGCAGGGAAAGCCAGAGGACTTGAGGGTGTCAGCTGAGATCCCTTAGGAAACCTAATACAAACCTTTGCATCCTAGGTGGAAATGAGTTTGCTTGGGTCCCTGCTTAATTTGGAGTGGAGAAAAGGGGCATAAACCAGCCAGTTGGTGCAAATAGCAGGCACCCAGCTGGTGTGGGTGCAGTGGTGGGCAAGAGCAGGAGGGCTGTGGGGAGGGAGGGGCAGCAGGAGGAATGTGGGATGGTGGAGCAGGGAAAGCCAGAACTGGGAACTTCTCAGGGCAGGAGGTAAAACAACTTCCTTCAGATCCCATGAAGTGACTCCAGTGAGCTACCATCTGGAGCAAGCTAGAGAGACAGTCAAAACCATGAGTGTCTGCTCTCCTGGCTTGCACATAAAGACAAAAGAACAGCTTCTGCACACAAACACGCTCAACTCCCTAGTTCCCAAGCAGGATGCTGCAAAGTGGGTCCTGACACCCATCTCAGGGACTAGATAATCTGTAAAGCCTATTCCAACCCCTAAAATTCTATGTTTATATGATTTTATGCTACACCTCCAACCCAACCAGATGGCTTGGGAGCCTCCAGCCAGCTGTAGACCACCACCCACCAAGAGAGGAAGGGATTCAGCCCCAAATGCTCCTGGAGGAGCCATAGCTGATGCCAGAGGGTGCAGGAAGGGCTGAAGACCCAGCACTTTTGTTGTCCAAGAGGCAGGATGGAAAATATGAAGCAGGGCCCACCCTCTCAATGGTGTGGTGGCTGACAGGAAAGCCAAAAGCAAAACTGCTGACTGAGCTCCTGCTTCTCATCTGCTGTGGCTGCCTCCTGCCTTGGTTTTCCGGGCCCAGATGGCCCCAGCAGGTCTCTGACAGAGCTGCTGGGGCAAGAAGCAGGGCTGCTGCTGGCAAAAAACCCCAGTGGGCTGAACCATGCGTTGGCGTGAGTGAATGTCATGTGAGTTAACAGCACCGACTGTGGAGGCTACTGGGAGTCTTCAGCAGCACATCCACTGTCCTAGCCTGAGGAAGGGTGAAAGACAATCCAAATGGATGTTTATCCCACCTGTTCTCCTCTGGAGGTTTCTCCTGGACTTTCCAGTCCCAGCAGCAGATGAGATGTGGTGTCTGGCTTGCCTCACCCCTTCCCTCAGCACCCAGGCTGGCTCCTGCAAGGCTGTGCTGGTTTTACCAGGGATAAGGGAAGAAGAAACCTGCTGACGATTCTACTGAAGTGTGAGATGCAAGTGAGTCTTCTGCTTTCACTGGGTTTCACAGTCTTCTGGCAAGTCTCTGCTGCCTCCAAAGCCACTTTTTACTGGGGTTTCTCCCTTCTTGAGCAGCTGTCACTTCTTTCCACTCTGGTTTCTGGCAGGCAGCACAGCCCTGGCATCTCTTTCAAGAGGGAAAGTGGAGGTTTGAAGCCAGAAAGCTGCACCGAGCACCATGCTGTGAGCTTT
>NW_008658144.1:0-3192 GCF_000695815.1 Acanthisitta chloris | reverse complement strand
GGTTAGCCCCATGGGCTGGGTGAGTGCTCTGAGATGAGCCTGGTAAGCGGAAGCTTGGTTTGCAACTGTGCCTCGGTGGCCATCTCAGACAGGGGTGAGAGGAAAAAGAGCATTGGCCTCTCTAAATAATTAAGAGCAGCTTTGTGGAAGAGCAGCATGCATATCTCACAGAGAGGCCCAGGAACCACAACACATGCTGACACCTCCCAGCTCTCACCTGTGCTGCAAGAGCCGTTATTTGCCTGCCCACGCGCTTGCCATCACGAGTCAACAAACTCCCCAGACACAAAGTCCTTTATTCACCCCAACGGCCAGATCCAAGTCTCACCTGTGGAGGGAGGGACACAGGGGTAGATTTCCCCTCTTGCAGAGGAGGATAGTGCCTGGAGACAGGAGGAAAAACAGACCGACCACTTCCCATGGATTTCTTTAAATAGTGATAGACAAGGCAGCCTCTGCTCTGAGCAAGGAGAAGCCCTCAGCCCTAAGCAGCATCTTACAGGTTCCACTCCAGCTCTGGCCTCCAGCATTTCCTCCAACAGTCGTGCTTTGCTAGTTGGGTGAGACCTGGGCAAGGGAAGCAGTGCAGCCACTCCAGAGAGCACTGGATTGAGGTAGAAAACTGAGGCATGATGCAAATCACCTTTGGGATGGGCCTATTGGCATGGCTGCTCTGTCCCAGCCTATCATCCAAGGCCTGAGAGAAGCTGTGGCACATGGAGCCCAGCAGGGACCTTCCTTGTCCTGTGGTACCCTCCCCATGACCATGATCCCACCATGGCCAGTACTGTCCAATAGCAACTCCAGCAGCAGTACCTCTGTCTCTCCAGTTCTGGCATGCTGGATCTTTCCCAAGTGCAAACTGCATTGGGAGTGAGGGACCAGGGCAACTTGTCCATGGCCACATCCCAGTGAGGAAGGACCCTGACTCTCAGCAGGTCTGTGATTCCAGCTGTCGAGTCCTCTCATCCTGATGTTTCTTCCCCAACTCCAGCATGATGGGTTTCTCCTCTGGGAAGATGATGGTAGCATATTCAGTCTGGTCAACTGGCCAGGTCCCAGGGGACACCTGAGTGCGCTGGTCCCACTGAAACTCCAGTACGCCGTAGTCCACAGTGGATACAGACACCACAGTGGGCTTCTCTTCCTTCTGCAAGGAAACCCCATCGGGGTGATTCAACATCTGGAGGTACTCCCCATCCCCAGCACAAGCCCCCTATTATAGCAAGTGCCAAAAGCAGCTCTGAAGCATCCCAGGTGGGTGAGAGTGACACAAAGCAGAAAGATGCACAGACTTGGGACAGCACATGCCCAGGGAAAACAGACTGTGAGCCTTGGGGTCACTGCCAAAGCCATGTGGGTCTCAGCTCTGCCTCTGGAGGCAGTGGGCTCTCTGCCTGCCGAGCTGTGGAAAGCAGGGCCAGGCTAGAAGCCCTTTTCTCACCTCTCTATTGAGCTCCAAGGTACCACAGTGTGCATGAGAAGAGCCCAGGGCTGAGTCTGCTCAGCCCAAAGAGGAGAGAATAAAGAGGAACCTAATCACTGCTCTCAGCTACCTAATGAATGCTGTTGATAAGAAGATGGAGCCAAATCCCTCCTGGTGATGCCTGGCAAAAGAGAGAAAAAACAGGCACAAGCTGCAGCAAAATAAATTTTAGCTTAATATATTGGGGAAAAACATCATCTCATTTTCTACAGCAACAAAATCCACTGTCAAAAATAACCCTGCTTTGAGGAAGGGTTGGACCAGATAGTCCCGTCCTATCTTGGGAAGTGTTCTTGATTTGTGATGAGGCCGTGCTGCTGCAGGTGCAGAAAAGCAGTTGTGGCTGCACAGAAGAGATCAAGAAGCAACAGAGAACATAGGAGAAGCGAGACACTTGTGAAGGGCTAATAAAGGGAGGACCTGCACCCTCCACCCCAGCGATGCCATGATGCTCCCCTGCATCATGACAGGATGTCAGAGGAAGAAAACTCACCACTGGCATGTTTTCACTTGGTGGTTTCTGCACATCTGCAGAGTAACACACTTGGTTAGAAGATGCTTGAGTGCCATGACAGCATAAGCTAACCCAGCTCCCCCATCCTACAAGAGCACGGGACACCACAACTGTTTCAGCACACTTTCTCAGGTCTAACACCCTGAGCACCACAAGAACAAGTGAGATACCAACCCACGGTGTAGGCTTTAATTGCGATTAGTGGAGTGCAGGGGTCCCCTCTGAGAGATCCCTCCCAGTGCCTGCAGTGTGGCTGAGGTGATGCCCTGTGCTGCAGCAGGGTAATGATGAGGTGCACCAAAGGTGCCAGGGCAAGGGAAGGATACGCAGCACTAAGACACCACATTAACAAGCAATGTAGAGCCACTGCACAAGGTCTGGGGTCTCTGTGAAGGGTAATCAGGGCTTAAAGCAACCTTCTTCCCTAGGCATGGAGACATCTGTCCCATAGAGACATGGCACAGCTGAGTTTAGCATGTTGACTCAGCCTATGTACCCAGGCAGCTGCAGACCTCTGGCTGACCCCAGGTCTCAAGCTGGGTTTGTTGGACCCATCAGGTCCCCTGGCAGACACCAGCTCCTTGACACAGCATGGTTCCCAGAGCAGATCGTACCTCCTCTCCTGTACGTGATGGTGAGATAGCCTAAAATCAGCAGCACAACTACCCCAGCCAGCAGCAGGACGCCCAGGAGTATGGCCTTGTGGTCCAAGGAGTTGCCTTTGTCTAGCTCTGGCTCATCATTGGAATCCTTCTTGGGGGCTTCTGCAATAGCCATTCAAAAAATGGGCAACAAAACAGCAAGTCAAGAGTGTAAAATGTCCTCTGTAGTCCTTGTGAAACGCAACAGGGGAACATGGGGACTGTCCTCAGAAAGGACTGACCCAGACATGCTGCCACAGCCCCACCATCCCTCTAGGGGCCCTGATTTTGGGCTGACATGGGGGATGTTTAGGTCATGTCACATAGGTTCCCATTGCAGGTGGTG
This sequence comes from Acanthisitta chloris, assembly GCF_000695815.1. Classification (NCBI taxonomy): domain Eukaryota; kingdom Metazoa; phylum Chordata; class Aves; order Passeriformes; family Acanthisittidae; genus Acanthisitta; species Acanthisitta chloris. The sequence goes on along the minus strand of NW_008658144.1, from coordinate 205 downwards.
AAGATGATCCCACGCTTTTGGGGTGTAGAGGGCCAGGGCTCTGCTCTGCACCCGTAGACAGTCCTGTGGCATGACCCCATGCCCAGCAGAGCCCCATGGAGGACACAGCTTCCCCAAGCCCCCCTGTCATGTCCACATCCTGGGGCCAGCATAGCAGCAGCTCACATTGGGAACAGATGTTGTGGAAGACAGTGACTTTTGCAGC
>NW_008658143.1:26427-31362 GCF_000695815.1 Acanthisitta chloris | reverse complement strand
TATATATTTTATTTCTTCTCTAATGAAGAAATAAGAGACAGAACATAACACATACTGTATCTTTTCCCTTGAATCCCAGATGTGAGTAGAGCTGAGAATGATACAATGAGACAGTTCATACATCCCTACTCCTATGAGATTCCTCCGACAGTAAAACCAAACGATTCTTCGCAGGGAGTGGGATAGACATGATGCCAAAGAGCAAATAAAAGATAGAGCACGGAAAACCACAGCAATAGGCATAAATGGCAACAACTGTGTGAGAGAAAACTTCTCTTTAAATCTCAGAGCTGTTAATACATGAAGGACAAGAACAAATCCTCCAATTTAACTGTGCTGCAGTTAAACAGCAGAGCAGGAATAAAATCTCCACTACGACTTCAGTGTCCACTAGTAAAGATAAATGGGGAGAAAACAGTATCTTGCTGTGGATACCTAATTGGAGTTTCTAGTTTTCCCAACTAACTGGCACATTTGACTTCTCCCAGCAGGACAGTATGTGTCAATAACCATATTTTAGCCGACTAAAACCTTCAATGATCAAAAATACCATTGCGAAGACTTTACAAGCACAGCAAAGGACAAGCAGAAGTAGTTAGAGTCCTATATACTGAGTCATCCAACAAAAGATCAGGAGTTGGCTCCTAGCAAGCCGAAAAACAGGAGATCAAGAAGGAATTGTGTTGCCATGAACCAAATCCTGGAGAAGAAGGATCAGATCCATGGGAATGCTCTCAGCAAAAGCAACGGAGTGAAAAACAAGAGGTTATGTGCACAGGTGTTGAACTAACCTACAAGGAATTACATACTTCTCACTCAATGGATGGCTAAGAAAAGGATCCCAGGAAGAGCAGGAAGCCATGGAAGCAGGAAGCACTACTCTGGATGAACACATACCTCCACAAAGAACATAGCCCTAGGCGACAGGAAGCAGCTGGGTAGGAGGCCACTAAAGCTGCTCAATCTTCTCTCCCCTAAGCTCCATCTCACACCTCTATGGGTGAGGAATGGCATGTGGATAGGAAGAGGCATTGGTATGAGGCCAAGAGGGAGTGAAAACCACAATATACTCCTTTTCTTGCAGCCTAAATAAATGGTTCCGTGTGAACACAAAACATTTAACTTTGTGACTTTCCTGTTCTCTATCATATTTGTAAAGGGATAAAATAATCCACAATTCCATTGAAATCAGAGTCCATATGGACTTCCTGAAGTGTATGCACAGCTGCCTGAAGCTCTTGCTCCTCCCCAGCAGCCCAATATCAAGTTTAGATTTGCCTATGACATGTGCCATCAATAAGAGACATATTCAGTGCATTTCATAAAACAAATTCAAGTGAAATGCATCTCCCTATCTTTACAGAGATGATGATCTGCTCCCAGTGGGATGATTAAATTGCTCTACTTTGCATTTTCACTTTTATAGGACCTGTCACAATGTTCCCAGAAATTTTTCTATGCAAATTGAGTTCAGGCCTACACTGTCTTCCTGTTTCTGGAAATCCTGTGTTCTCTGAATCAAATTGTTGCTGAAATGAATAAAAGCCTTTTTGAATCCAGGAAAAAGGACATTGTAAAAGTAATAGTCTTTTTCCTTGTGAGTTTTCATTTTTTTAAATCAAAAGATTTATTACATTTTAAAACTATTTTCAGCTCAGCTTAGCATGAACATCATCTTTGCTCCTACTATGTCTTAGTATTGAATTAATTAGCAGTATTGCAATATCAGAGCTGATCATCAGCAAAGATAAGGGACATTGCTTCCATTTTTCCTGCTATTTTCAGGGTAGAACACTGTATATGGCACAGCATATACCGCTGCCAAGTGCCTATAAACAGAAACAGCCAATGCATCATCCCAAAGTGGACAGGCTGGGAATAAAGGGCTAGAATAGACTTCTCAGGACTCCCTGGGCAGTCCCCAGCCACCACTTACCAATCAGCATGGAATCACTGGATATACAGAGCTGGAAGGGACCCTTGAGGATCACTGAGTCCAACTCCTGCCGTGGACAGGACACCCCAACAATCCACCCTGTGCCTGAGAGCATTGTCCAAACTACTCTTGAGCTCTGTCAGGCTTGGGGCCATGACCACTGCCCTGGGGAGCTGTTCCAGTGCCCAAACACCCTCTAGGGGAAGAACCTTAAAGGCTAACTCCTGACCTTGCACAGGACCCCAAGAATCACACTGTGTGCCTGAGAACATTGTTCAAACATTTCTGGAACTGTCAGGCTTGATGCCATGAGCACTTCCCTGGGGAGCCCATTCTAGTGCCCAACCACCCTCTGGGTAAAGTGTCCTATCCTATTATCCAACCTAAACCTCCCCTGACACAACTTCAGACCCTTCCCTCAGGTCTTGCCACTAGTCCTAGAGAGAAGAGGTCAGTGCTGCCCCTGCACTTCCTTCCATGAAGAAGTTGTATCCAGCAATGAGGTCTCCCCTCAGTCTCCTCCTCTCCAGGCTGAACAGACTAAGTGCCCTCAGCTGTTCCTCAAGGCCCTTCACCATCAGTTCCTGATGACGATTCCCTCTCAACTGAGTTTTATTAATAATTTCTTGTGAGAACATACCAAAATTTCTGCAGCCCATACTACAGATCTATGGATGTAAAGAAGTGTCTACAAGTTTTGGCCATTACCAATTTCATTTTCCTTCACCCACTCCTCACTTCTGCACTGCTCTCATTGCTCCTTCAGGATGGACAGAGCTGAAGTCTGTTTCTCTTTCATTTGCTTTGGAGACTAATATTTCCCAACACCCCAAAATACCACTAATACATCTCCTTTTCAATTCCTTGAAGCTTTCCTTCCACTGCCACTTTGGAGGGGGCAGCCCTCAGTGGTGCCTGGAAACTTTCCTTCCTGTTCTTAGGCTGCAAGTTAGAACCAGATTTTCATCTCTGACCTAAAGAAACCCTTGTCCCCTTCATAAACACCTTGAATTGATCCCTTTGGCACAAGTCTGAAATAACTAAGGTCCTCAGCTGCTATGAATTCAGCTCACAGAAAAGGAAGACACTTCTTTTTTTAGATGAAAGTAAAACAAACCAAAGGAAGAAAAAAAGATCTCAAGAATCCTTTGTTCTTTATTTCCCATCTTTCTGCTTTGCTTTCTCTACTCTAACAGAAGCTAAGGACTTGCAGATAGAAGCTACTGGAGGCTTGGAAACTGCAGCTTTAGAGAGGTTTGTTCTAAAGAGTTTGCTATTGGCAGTATTTCCTTTTAATTGAGACAAAGTGAATAATATAGACATAGTGCGGTAAGGAAATGTGCTCCATATAATGCTCTCAATGCAGAGAAACAAAAGGAAAGATATCAATAATGAATTATCAAGTATAAATACAGGAAATAAAAAAATTAAGAGCAAATACTTGATAGCAGAAATTTTAGAAACCTGATGACAAACAGAATCAAGTTTCTCAAAGAAAACGAGAGCCCAGTGGAGAACTAAAGTTGGGTCAAGTTTACAGCCCAAAAAGAAAGGCAGCTCTCAGTAGAGTGTGGACAGTGCTGGAACTCATTACAAGGAATCCAAAATCAACGTCTGACTCCTCACTGGAGCCTGTTTTGTTTATTTAAACAAGTTGATTGTTTAGAGTAGCCCATCTGGAGCTTTCGCTAGAATTGTGTGCGCTATGGTTAAAAAACTAAATCCAACTTTTGATATCTTTACTGCTTTAAAATACCTGTCTTGAAATGCAAGTGTTTATGTACCTTCCCAATCATTAATGAAATAGCAAAAGACAGAATTGGGAAATAAACCTCTCAGTGAATTCCCAATGCTTATATGCATTCACACAAAAATGAGTGCTAACCTCAGCCTCCCAAACTTCTGTCTCCTAAATGTCAACTCTCAATTCCATCATTTTCAATTAAAATACAATTACTGCAATTGTTAACCACAAACAAGTGTAACAGGATTCATTATATGTAAAAGGTTTGTTGATTACGATCTGCAAAACTAAATTTGCTTCATTAATTTGAAGTCAACTTCTATTCATTTTTTGAAGATGAGAATTCAAAATATTAGGATAATTCATCATAGTTTCTGAGGAAAACTAAAAAAGGAAAACATTGTGCCAAATTCAGATTCTCCTTCACTGCAGCTATTTCCTGAGAGAAAACTTCTGGAGTTCCTCTCCTTATTTTCTCACATCTGAAAGGAAACCAACCACAGTTTTAAAACTTAATGACTATTGTAACACTATTTATCACTCACCCACCTTAGCAGCATGTGTGGGAGAAGCTGAGCCTGTGTAACAAGAGAAATTAGGTGTCTGTTCCTCTTCCAATTAATGACAGGATTGTTTCTTTCCCAGTCTTAGCTTTCCCACACTTCTCCTAACATAATAATATGTTTCAGACATTCTAGCAAAACATTTGATCTAAAATTGGTTTTCTAAAAGAGCTATTTGCAAGCATTTTTGCCTTTGCATAGAATCATCAAGGTTGGAGGAGACCTCCACGATCATCAAGTCCAACCATTAACCTGTCACTGCTGTAACACCTAAACCATATCCTCCAGTGTCAGGTCCAGATGCCTCTTACAAACCTCAAGGGATGGTGACTCCACTACCTCCCTGGGCAATTTCCTATTCCAGTGCAGTTGGGAAAAATCTTTTCCCCGTGAGGGTGTTGAGGCACTGGAATACTGCCCAGGGAGGTGGTGGAGTCACCATCCCTTGAGGTTTGTAAGAGGCATCTGGACCTGACACTGGAGGATATGGTTTAGGTGTTACAGCAGTGACAGGTTAATGGTTGGACTTGATTACCTTAGAGGTCTCCTCTAACCTTCATGATTCTATGATTTCAACATTTTGAGATGCCTAACTTGAAACAATAATCACCTCAGTCTAAGAACTGACTGCAGATTGCCACTTTTTTCAGAGCACAGTTGTAATTTTATGTATACTTTTTTAACTTTGCTTC